>NC_063345.1:45339677-45402729 GCF_021869965.1 Rhincodon typus
GGGGTGGTACGTGAGGACGAGGGGGATTCTTTTTTGGTTCTTATTGCGTGGACGGGGTGTGAGGGATGAGGTGCGGGAGATGTGGGAGACACGGTTGAGGGCATTCTCGACCACCGAGGAGGGGAAGTTACGGTCCTTGAAAAACGAGGACAACTGAGATGTATGGGAGTGGAATGCCTCATCCTGGGAGCAGATGCGGCGGAGGCGAAGGAATTGGGAATAGGGGATAGCATTTTTGCAGGAAGGTGGGTGGGAGGAGGAGTATTCTAGGTAGCTGTGGGAGTCGGTAGCTGTGAGAGCCTGTCTGCTGTCCTTAGGTGAGTGGTAGGTTTACCCTCTGACTAATAATTGGCCACAACAGGGAAAATGACAATGAGTGACTGTTTTCCACACCATGTGGGCCTTTGAGCCCCACTTCTATTTGACAGTGAGATTTAAAAGCCTACAGAGAAAACCTGGTCGGAGATTAGCTCACTTGTTTATTGCATGGTTATTATCAATCTTATACAATTAGAATTAACATGAAATGTCTAAGTTCAAAGAAGTGCAGGAAGTTCCCTGACCAAGTCCCAGGTGAAAGAGAGAAAGATTTGCACTTATACAGTGCCACTCATGACGACAGGATGTCCTGCAAACAATGAACTGTGTTTGAAATGTTGTCACTGTAATGCATGAAATGGGGCATGCAATTTTTGCAAAGAAAGCTCCCACGAATGGCAACGCGAAAAGTACCAAATGATCATTTGTTTGTTCTTGATTGAGGAGCGAATTAATGGATATCTGTTGGATTAAGGTATCAAAATATATGGACCTGAAGTGGATAAATGATGTTAAGGTATAAATCTTCCAGGTATTTCATTTTCATTTTTAGGATGGCACCCTTATATTTGAATGCTCAGTTTTCATTGTCCATATGTTTATCTTACTTTCTTTCAAAACGTATTTGGTTTTGAATTGGCTCAATGGAAGTTTTATGATTAATTAAGCTTTCCAGAAGTCTAAAACAGCTGAATGTACGACAAAGGAACTACAGCCTTATAGAATTTGTTGTTAAAATCTCTCTTGAATTAAGTTAAAAGAAATCATAGCACAATATGCTAATTTTTGATTCAGAAGTAAAACAGTGCAATAAAATACTAGTGACAGCTGTAATGATTTGAAAGTTATATTAAATAATTAATTTTCCTGTAGTGAACCAGGATGAACTTGTTTAATACCAGAATCAAAGAGTTAATTACTGATAAATTCTTGAACCATAGTTGCAAAATGTAATAATTACTACAATCAATGTTGTACATAAAACTCTGTTGTTTTCAACAATTTGAAGTTGACGATTTTGTAACTTCCTGGAAAGAAGCAACAGCAGTTCAGAACTTGGAGATCACTGTGTTCAGTGTTGGATGTCATTATTTCACCTGCCTCAGTATCTCAACCGTGGATTACAGCCTGGGTCTGTCTCTGTTCTCTTGGTCACGGTTCCGCTTCAGTGCCTCAGCAACCTTTCAAAGTCACAAGCATCATGTTAATGGAAAGACGGCTTCACACATGAGACCATTTTGAGTTGAATTAAAAAAGCCAACGGAGCCTGTAGTCACAGGAGATTCTGACAACTGTTTCCTCTTTTTGCACGTCAGCATCGTTTTGTCTGAATTTCATTCGCATCACTTTGCCTGCAGACTTTACATAGATACATAAAGATCCTACGTTTGTCAGTCATTATTTAAATGGATCTTGGAAAGAAAACCCAAAAAAATGTGCTGCAGTTGCTCTTTTTGGATGTAACATGTTTTTAAAATCAGTTTCCTTCTCATACACCAAGTAGGGTATCCCATTTCAACTAAATAGGACAGCTACTGCCATTAAAAATATATTACAATTCTATTTTACTATAAGTCCCTCTCAAGAGGGTAAAAAAGCCAAAATCGTCGTGCTTAATTAATTCAGTCATAAATGAAATTTGGTAAAATGCTTGTCCATATCCAGGGCTTGGTCAAGCAGCAGATTATGTCTGAAATATTAATCAGCGCGGTTCCACATTTCACCATTAAGTCAGTCCAAGACAAGATGCTTTATTTTAATTTTTTATAAACAGCACAAGCCCAGTCACATTTGCACACACTCTTCCGGTCGTGTTACAGACTTGACTGCACTGTTGGGATGGAGGACTGGCCTGGGGTGGTTCAAATGGCAGTGATTCAGGATCTAATAGTAAATGGAAATGGAAATAAAAGTAAGTCTGTCCTGCTGTAGATGTTGCAGACATAGTTTGTTGAAGATGTTGACTCCAATCAGGGAGTTTTTGCAGTTGTCTTGCTAACTCAATTTGCTTAGATTTTATGAACATTTATTGGGAAATTCCTAGAGAAAGAAAAACAAATTTAAAAAGTCAGGCAAACAGGACAGGGACAGTCAAAGGTCAGTGGCTCTGACCCTTCCTGATGTACCTATAGTTAATGCAATAATTTGAGGCAAAACTTGTGGCATTGATTTTGTGGAGTTATCAAGAGACTCCTTGTATTGCAAATCAATAAAGGCTTAGAATGTAACACAAACTTTTCTTTCTTGTGAAATTATTGTAGATAAACAAAAGAATGTTGTATGTTACTTGATGACAGTGTCTAATCAAATATCAATAAAGAGCTCACTGAGATGCAACTGTAATGATGATACCTCATCACTCTTGTTAATTAGCTACAAATGAGCTAAAGTATCTGAAAGATCCTTGGTTATGGACATCTGCCTTTAAACGTCTTGATCAATGGGAAGATTATCTTATGTGATAAATTACCTTCAATGCTCATGCCAAATCATGACTTGATGGAAATCTAAACCTGAATCATTTGAGCACATTGTTTTATTGTGCATAACTCAGTCACATGCATACATCAATAACAATGGGTTGAATCTTACATTTTTTTGGCCAAGTGCAAGATGTGTCTAATCTTTCTGGCAGGATTCTCATCACAAGGTCACTGAAATTTCTCACAGTATCTTAGCCAACATACCGCATTAACTATCTACCTCACCCTGTGGCATTTCTCATTTCTGATTCCATCCCCATCTTCTGATGTGCTGTTCCTGGAACAATTCGCCATTCACCTGAAATGCGCTGAAAGACCAGCATCCCTTGCATCTGTGCCATCGTTGAAAGGCTGCTGTGTACCCGAACAAGTGTTGGCAATCTGAAGATGCCCCTCAGCAGTAATATAATGGCACAACATCCACAAAGACATCCTATCCATGGCACATAGCCAACAAGCACTCCCTCGTATATACAACCCTAATTTCTCACCTCTATTGCTGTGTAATCACTAAGGCACACAGTTTACCTGTCTTTAGTTACACTTCATCTAAACACCCAAGTCAGCATTTTCCCTAGACCTTTGACCAACGCCAACCAAAAGCCCTTAGACATTACAGATAAAACCCCTGACCATCGCCTTTGTAGCTCACAGACTGAAATTACACGATTCCCCTGACTGCGGCTGATAACCCTCCAGAACAGACTGCTGCCCACTCCCCAGACAGATCCCCTGACAGTGAGTGTTACAAACTGATGACTGACCATGGCCAAGCCAAAAGGCTGTGTGCAGACTGAGCCTGTGACTGATAGTACTAGAATCCTTGACACCCCGATAAGGCTGCTGAGGATATGGTTCCTCTGTTGTATAGGTCTTGGGATAGGTGTGTGAGTGGACAGAGTGCACCACATCATCCTGGTATGCTGTGCTCTGCACAATTGTAACAGGCAATATGATGGTGGCAAGATGCTGAGGAACTGCGAGAAGGGGAGCAGTCTTCTGAGAAGGAGGATGAGGACATTGGAGGTGAGGAAACTGTCCTTTTGCAAGATAGAGCTTATCTGCGCTAGGTGCTATACGTTAGGCAGGACCTAACTGGTTCTTGGGTCTGTGGCTGGGTGCAGAAGAACATCATGGGACTGGACAGGCTAGATGCGGGAAGAATGTTTTCAATGTTGGGGAAGCCCAGAACTGGAGGTCACAGTCCAGGGATAAGGGGTAAGCCATTCTGGACTGAGATGAGGAAGACCTCTTTCACTCAGAGAATTGTGAACCTGTGAGATTCTCTACCATCTCTTGGCACCAGTTCATTACATATATTCAAGAGGGACCTGGATGTGGCCCTTACAGCCAAAGGGATCAAAGGGTATGGAGGGAAAGCGGGAGTGGAATACTGAAATTGCATGATCGACCATGATCGCATTGAATGATGGTGCAGGCTTGAAGGGCACCCATTTTCTATGTTTCTGAGGACTGTCTATTAGTGTTGGTCATGATGCCCACATTTGATTAGCATTGTTGGGTGACCTGCAGCTGTTTCTAGTTTTGTTTGTTTTCCCTTCTGTTGATTGCAAATAAAAGCTCTTGTTTGTAATTGTCTGACCGGTTGCCAGTATATGATGGTGTCCTGTTGGAAAATGGCAAGATGCAGGTCTATAGTGGGCATTGGGGACAGAGTAACAGTAAACTAGAGAGGGTAGTTTCAGACCTAAGAACTATATCTAACTCCTTTTTGAAAACGTTCAGTTTTCTGTCCTCAACTGTTCACTGTTGAAAAGGATTACACAGCTTCACAACTCTGGATGAAGAATATTTTCCTCATATCAGTCCTAAATGGACTCCCCATTTTCTTAGACTGTGACCTCTAATTCTAGACACCCCAGTCATCAGGAACGTCCTTCCTGCATTTGCCCTGTCTAGTCCTGCTAGAATTTATAGGTTTCTGCAAGAAACCTCTCATTCTTCTAAACTCTACTAAATACAGTCTTAACTGAACTAATCTCTCTTCATACGTCATTCCTGCCATCCCAGGAATCAGTCTGGTAAACCTTTGTTGCCCTCACTCCATATCTAGAACATTCTTCCTCAGATAAAGAGTCCAAAATTTCACACAATACTCTAGGTGTTGTCTCACCTAGACCCTATACAATTGCAGCAAGATCCCTTTGGGACAACTTGTGAAAAAAACTTGTTCAAATTGTTTCATTTCATTATGACATTATGATGAGGTTTCTTTCTCTTAGTCTTGCATCTATGTGCAAAGGAAAAATCATTGTTTTCATTGAGCCATTTGGAGTGTGGTCAGTTATTGTAGCACTCGATTATAGAACTAGGAGATAATGGTATCTTGAAACTCTGGGCTGAACTAATGGCTAACCTGTTTTGACAGATCAATACTCTAATTGTTACAGAATACACTGCCACCTTTGAACTCTATACCTACCAATAATGCCCTCTGCTATCAGTAATGCATAGATTATTGACTTGGCCCAGTGGAAGTTTCTTCATTGTATAACAATAAGAAGTAACTCAACAAAAGAGGAATCAATAATTTTGAAAATGATTCACATATTCTCCAACCTGTACTCACAAGGTGGGGCTAAAACTCCTTCTTCTAAGCAAAATTTCTATACTTTGCCCCACTGTTTCATATATTTATTAATATTTAGTAATGTCCTTAGATAGAGGTGCCTAGATTTCTATCTATATGTAATACAGTATCTTTCAAGAGTGATAGTATTTTGCAGATCTTTAACGAGGAGTGTGACTTCCAATAAAATGTTCAAGAAATGCATTAAGTGCCTAGATTTTGCAAAGTTAATGCAGACATTTAGTTGTATGGTGAAAAATATGTAAATACAGGGAAATGTACGCTCCAACAAATAGAAATAGAACTACTCAAAATATCTCATTTTTAATTGTAGAAACAGATGTCAGCTTGGTAAGGTTTAGGGATAAATAAGCCAAAATTATTTACAAAATAGGTCCATAATATTAGAGAACATTTAAAATCTGAAATGCACCTAGATTTTTAATCCTTTGTTTACTGTTCATAGCATGAACCTATGTGATAATGCTGCTCATTACCTGTATTTTGATCTTGCTGTGACTGCTCACTACTGTATGCTGGTCACAGATGAATTAACATAATGTATCTAACATCTCACAAGATATTTCTCGGCCAAAATGAAGCATAGTTCTGCCAGACTCCCATTACATAAACTATTCATACAGGCAAAATACAGGCAAAATGCTGCGAATGATAGAGATATTTAATAAAATAAAAGAAAGTGCTGGAGAAACTGCAGGTCTGAGAGCATCTATGGAGAAAGAAGCAGAGTTAATGTTTTGAGTCTAATGACTTTTCGTTCAGTGTTAATTTGAGCATTTAATTCAATGTCATTTCTCTTCCCATGATTACTTTGAAAAAGTTCTGCACTTCTCTCCTACAGGATTTCAGGTTAAATCTTGTAGCTTGTTCACCTTAATTGCTTTCTATCTCCATCCTGGATTCAAATAAAGTGTTTGCCAAAACTTACTTTCACAGCTCCATCTCCTTCCTCAGTGACTGCCCAGTTGCAGAATTATTCAATAGGTTGGATCCTCCTTTAGAAGTTCACCAATTCTGTGCTAGAATTAATTGATTGCTGTTTACTCATATTTATTGATTATGCCACTGTCTTTCTATGGCTTCCATTTTTTGCAGTAACACAACTAATGACTTTTTTTTGGTTCACTCGGTGTGGGCATCCAGTAGCCGACTAGGCAGAATTTATTGCCTATCCTAATGGCCCTTGAGAAGGTGGTGGTAAGCTGCCTTCTTGAGTTGGTGCAATACTTGGGATGCAGGAACACCCAATGCTTTTAACGAGAGAGTTTCAGGATTTTGACCAAGTAATATCAAGTGAAGGAACAGCGATTTATTTCCAAACAAGAATGTTGTGTGGCTTGGAGGGGAACTTGCAGTTGATAGCATTCCCATGTATCTGTTGCCCTTGTCCTTTTAGGAGGTAGAGGTTGCAGGTCTGGAACATCCAGTCAGTGGGCCTAGGTGAGTTTATTGTTGTGTATCTTGTACGTGATACACACTGCTATCGCTATGTGTCGGTGGTGAAAGGATTAAATGGTAAAAATATTAGCTGGTTGTAAATTAAGTAGGACTCATTGCCTTAGATGGTATTGAGCATTGCAAGTGTTGTTGGAGTACATCTATCCGGAAAAATGGAGAGTATTCCATTACATTTCTCACTTGCAGTGGCTGAAAAAGGCAATTCACAATCATCTTCTCAAGGGCCATTATGCATGTATAATAAATCATGGCCTAGGCACTGATGCCCACATCCCATGAACAGTTAATAAAAAAAGAGCCTAGCAGTGCTTCATTGCTTGACTGCAGGGAGATGGTTGCTGCTACTCATATTTGCATCCACTTCAGGCTCAGGGTCACTGGGATTCAAGCACAGATAAGTGATGAGGGGAGGCTTGCCATGGGGTGGAGGCCATGGGTGTTTGAGGGGTCAGCTGCAAGGGCAGGGAGTTGCTCTCAGTTGGCCCACTCTTTCTGATGTCAGGTCCTTTTATTAGGCACTGAGTACCTTTGCATCTGGAACAACCCATTGTCCTCACTCTGGGAGTCAGAGTCAGTTACTTTTCATTGTCCCTGTTTAGCGAGTCTCCAACATATGTTTGAATACTAGCAGTGGAAGGATGAGGCCCTTAATGAGACAGTAATTGACTGCTTCAAGGTCTCAATTGGCAGTGAGATGGGTTGGGCATTTACCATTCTTCCTGCCATGAACTTAATTGGGTTAAAGATAGAAAGCTGGCAGGGTCCCTATCAGCTGCTTTCTGATCTGATTAAATTCCCGCTGCTGCTACTCACATGGGGTGGGGAAGGGGAGCATTCCATTCAGTTAGGGAGTCACAGATCCTAACCACTCAACAGAAGTATTGTTGCAGGGTCTCCCATTCTGGATCTGAAGACAGGATAAATAAAACAAAGATAGAGACATTTTCAGACAGTCAGGTTTTAAAGAGAAAGCTGTGAGGATATGTTTGTTCAGGCTCAGAAGCAGAATGAGGTATTGTTGTTGAGTATTTTTATTAAGTTAGAAGCAAAACAACCTGCTGATGTAATAAAACATAGAATTTCATTACTTTGTATTGATTGTTGAAGTGCTGAGTAGATTCAATTGCTGTCAAATAAGACAGTTTAATGATTCAAAACCTTATGTATTAGGCTAGAAAAGAAACACCTGCTTTAAATATCTGATTCAAGTAATTGCCACATCTTGGTGTATCCAGTCCTATAAGTAAAAAATGTCTACTCAAAATGCATGAGGTGTGGGGTGTGCTAATAGAGTGACTGATGTTCTATATAGTAAAACGTCATTTATTGCAGAGTCAAATTTTTCAGTTTCTAGTCATAAGGACCACATTTAAGGTAAATGGTACATTTTGCTAATATTTAGAGCATCTGAGATAAAAGGTAAGTAGTCAAGATATTTTAATTGATTGAAACCCCATTCCCCAACCTCCCACAAAAAGTCAGGAAAAATTATCTAATGGTACCTAAATGAGGAAGGAACTAGAAAGTCAATATGTAACTGTAAAGAAGTTTTAGAAGGCTCCTCCTCTTGAAAACACAAGATAACACACAAAGTACAGGTTAATATTGATCTGAAGATTCCTTTTTTTGTCCATCCCAAATCATGGAAGGAAATAAGTGAGGAATATTCCTAGCTGGTTAAATATTACAAAAGTCAGAAAACCTGTCTTGTGTCTAGAAGAAATCATTAGGAAGCAATATCATCTCTTCTGTTGTCAGATCGAAGGGAAGTCTTAATTTGTGACAAAAGAAGAATGATTGTAAAAAGTATACATTTTTTTAACATCCAGAATTCCAAGATTCTGACCCAAGCATTAATGAACAGACACGTAACATATTGACTACATTGCCAACGATTCCTGATTGGATGATTTGCAATGGCTGAGAATGGCTAAGGATAGAGATCAAAAGACCTGGATCACGAAAAATCATGAGGGACATAGATAGGATAAGTAGCCACAGTCTTTTCCCCAGAGTAATGGAGACCAAAAGTAGAGGGTATAGGTTTAAGGTGAGAGAGGAAAGATTTAAAAGGGACCTAAGGGACAACATTTTCACTCAGAATGTGATGCATGTATAGAATGAGCTGCCAGAGGATGTGGTGGAGGCTGGTACAATTACAACATTCAAAAGACATCTAGATGGGCATATCAATAGGAAGGGTTTAGAGGGATATGGGCCAAATGCTGGCAAATGGGACTAGACTAATTTAGGATATCTGGTCAGCATCTTTGAGTTGAACCGAAGGGTCTGTTTCCACTCTGTACAGCTCTATGACTGGATTACCTGAAGTAATTCTTATTTTAATATTGGATTTATATTTCATTATTCTATTTATCTATTGATGAAGTAAAAGTTTTAACAAGACATGAACTGGTTCTGGAACAAGTTTTCAAATAAAATGCTTGAATATCGTCACCCTGTCAGGCAGGTTGCTGTTGTGAAAGGTTACTTGTATAAGAATCAATCAGCTGCTATACAAAAGCATGAGGATTTTTAAAAATCATAGTTATAAATTGAAAAATTGCATAAAATATGTTAGAGAAATTCAGCCACATCTGTGATTGTTTATTTAAGAATGTAGAATAAAGTTGCATATGACGATGACTAAAGCAGGGAGTCATCTCAGATTTTGCACTGCACATGGTAGTTATCTCCTTTTATATGTTACTATGTTTATAAATTATGTAGAGAAGAACAGAGCTGGGAATGTTAGAAAAGAGTTGAGCTGCAGGCTAATTCTGATTTAAATGAGTGATAATCATCTTATAGGCTCATCCTGATAGAGACTCTTTTTCTCCTCTAAATTAATTATATCCATAAGTGATCTTTGTTTAAATTTTCCCAATGAGTGCATTCTTAAGAGAAAAATAAAATACTGCAGATTCTGGAAATCTGAACAACAAACAGAAAATGCTGGAAATATTCAGTAGCAGAGGCAAAAAGAATTAATGTTTCAGGTCTGTGATCTTTCACATCTTTCTATCTTCACATATGCTGTCAGATTTGCTGAGAATTTTCAGCATTTTCTATTTTTATCATATTCTTCAGGGATTTAGGTATGGATTTTCCATAGAATTACCAAACTTGCATTTGTACTTTCCTAACCATCCTTTACCGTTCCACACTGGCAACCATTTTCACTGTCTTATTTAAGTCGGGTCAAGTGGACATTAACAAAGTTTCCACTGAATAAGTGGCTGAATGAGCAGACTACTGGATTTTAAAGTGCTGGCATATGTGAACGTAATCCAGGTTCTGTTAACCCTGTTATTAACTAGTAGAGTCTGGCAGCGGTGCTTTAGGCCAAATGGAACTAGGTTTCAGGTAACAGTTAAATGTTAAAGAATACCTTGTGACAGCTTGACTGGATGTGTAGAGGGGCTAAGTAATCAGTGGGTTGGAATGTTGCAATATGTAAGTGGAAATAAAACTCTGACGAGCAAAGTATGTAACTGGAGTCTCCATTCAACTTTTATCCTCTGGTGTCTTTCAATGGTAGCAAAGGATGTACAGTTGTTTGTAAGTCAACAATTGCAAATATGTATTATTCTAATTGAAGTTTGAAGGAAGTTTGACAGAGATGTCTGAATAAAAATGTAAAGTATCTGGATATGATAAACCACCCCTGTTTCCTGAATGTATACCCGATGACCAGTGGAAGAATAAGTATCTGTGTGGACCCGTGTTTATTCTTTACCAAAGAGGAAACAAAGTATGGTCTTGACTCCTTCACTACCACAGAAAAGCAGGATAAGAAGCAAAGTGTTTTTCAGAATTGGAGATTGAGGATATGAACAAGAATAAATGCCTGGACAAACTATTAACTTTCATGGATATGTATTTTCAAAAAGATGCTTTTGATGTTAATCATATTTTGACAAATTCAGAAAGAGTGGAGTTAGTTCCATAGAGGAATACATAATGGAATTCAGTAGATTGTATCCAAGACCACTAAAAGTCCTTTTGGAAATTCCGTAATCTGAACTGGGATTTATATTATTAAACAGTGTCTAGGCATTGTGTTTAGACAGACTTCTAATTTTGATGGGAGTCAAATTTCCAGGTAAACACATTGCTAGAACCAGTAGCAGAAAAGGAAATTTCCTTGGAATGCGATCCTTTCCTGTGGCAGAAATGAGCATTGACCATTTGACAGAAAATGGAGGGCACAATGCCAGCAGGTTAGCTAAATACAGGTCTCAGGTGACAGTGCAAAAGGAGGAATTTTAGTTAAGAGAAATTAAGACAGATTTTAAAAATTTGAGAAGCAACAGGAATTTTCGGCTCACAATAAAACAATGAATGGGAATGCCCAGTGTGCGTGTGTGTGTTAATTAATGTTTCTGATGAGATTCAAAGTATCATTATACCATGAACTCTCCCAAATTGTATATGAGATTATTTAAAACTAAATATGAAGCAGAAAAGAAAATAGTGATGTGGACCACAGATGGCATTGTATTCATTACAAGAAGCTTCAGCCGAGTGATCAATGTGTCAGTAACAGAATCTTTCAAATGTGCAGTATTAAACAATGGATACATATCCACAGTTCAGGGAATAGCCTGGCTAAAATACTAATTAGTCTCTCTGAGTAATTATGATCATAACAAAGTTAAGACATTTGGGAATTCCACCAGTTTCAGATTTGGGGATGATTACACACTTAAATCTTTAAGAAGAGTAGTCGTTCTTTGTAAAATAGTTGGAATCAATTATTTTATTGTCATGGATGTAGTATCCAGTGAAAAACAATTGATATTAAGCAGGCCATTGATGAAAAAGTGCAGATGAAACTGGATACGGAAAATTACAAAGCTACTGTGTTAGGAAAATCTATGAGGTTTACAGAATTTGGACACTATTGCGTTGCTTTAATAGAACATAATCTCTCCACTTTTACTCTCTGGTGTCTTTCAGTGGTAACAGAGGATGTCCAGCGGTTTGTAAGTCAACAACTACAAATATGTATTATTCTAACTGAAGAGTGATTTGAAGAAAGTTTGACAGAGATGTCTGAATAAAAATCTTAAGTATATGGATATGATTACCCAGTCCTATTTCCTGCATATATAAGCCTTATGACCAGTGGAAGAATAAGTATCTGCGTGGACCTCTGTTTATTCTTCACTAAAGAGGAAACAAGGAATCGTCTTGGCTCCTTCACTACCATAGAAAAGCAAGATAAGAAGCAAAGTATTTTTCAGAATTGGAGATTGATATTATGAACAAAAATGAATATCTGGACAAACAGACATTAATAAAGAAGTGTTATTAATATCAGGGGCAGAAACTTAGAAGGCAAAATATCTATGTTACTTGTGTTAAAACTGCATGGGGGATTTACCCATTCATCCTCCGAACGTATTTTAGTGAAGAATGCAGGAATAAGGGATGAGGAGAATAATAGATATGGCACCTAGGTTTAATCAATTAACAATAATACATAGCAAAGATTTTTAAAAAATGTGTATAAGGTAATGGAAGTGTGGATAGGGACTGAATTTGAACCCTGGCAAAATTTCTCAATGACAAAGATGGTGTAATTTGCTTATGATAATTTAAGAAATATGTGTGCATACAATGTGAACATAGTAGTTGTGAATACAGCAGCAGAAAGTTTTTTGTAGCATCAGGGTATGTGAAAAGAATCATGCAGTAGTAAACAAAATAGTTAATAAAGTTTTGGCAGATCAAGAAGACTGTAAATTATTGCTTAAAGAGTAAGATGTCTCTCTTTTTCTATGACTCCTTTAGAATCTGCACACTTCTAATCCACACCAAGCTGTCTTGAAGAGTGAAATGGTATCAGGAACAACAATGCCAGACACAACATTCCTCTAAGCAAGAGAGACAGTTTACTTCATGGGTTGCTGAAACTATGGAAATGGCCCTGCATGGGTAAGAGGCATGGTCAACACAAGGTCAGGTGCCGTGAGGTAAAACGTTTGGGTAGGTGAGGTGGTTCCGAACGAGCATGTGGACCACATGGCACTTTTTCTATCAGTATAATAATTGGCAACATAGATTTAGGGTAAGAGGTAGAGGGATAAGATGAGAGTTGAACAGAAATGTTTTCACCCAAAGAATAGTGGGAGTTTGGAACTCGCTGACTGGAAGAGTGGTTGAGTTAGAAACTCCCATAACATTTGGGCAGTGTATAGATATTCACTTGGATTGCCATAGCCTCCAGGGCTATGGGCCCAGAGCTGGATAATGGGATTAGTGGAGTCAGGTTGTGGTTGACTGGCATGGATGTGATGAGCTGAACAGCTTCCTCCTGTGTTTACACAGGTTTAAATCTGTTTATAGGTTTCTGGCCTAAATCTTATCTTTCATGGCAAAGTCTGAGCTGTGAGAGATTTCCTTTCTTTCCAGGGCTTTGTCAGCATGACTTCTCTTGCCATATCTTACCAAACTTATCGCATTAATTAACTTACCCATCCTTATGATGGCCATCGCATCCGATTCTGGGTTTAACTTACCAGGTGTCATTCCAGAACAAATCACTACTGTATCTGTTGAAAGACCAGCATCCCTTGGGTCTGCACCATCATTAAAAGGCTTGTGCCCCCAGATGAGCACTGGCATTCTGATGCAGCCCTGCTCATTGATGGACAGGATTAGAACATGTTGAAGAGGGAAAATGGGATTGCGATTCTGCAATGTGGACCTGCAGGTCCTGGTGCATGGGATACTTCAAATGAAAGAAGTCATCTTCCAGGAGAACTGGCAAAGGAGACTTTGCCAACAGACCCTGGCAGACTGGCCCAGAGTTACTATCCAGGTCAGTGCTGTGTCCAGGATTTGGAGGAATGGCCAACATCGTTGAAAGCAGATCATTGACCTGCTCTGCTGTGCCAGGGTTAGAGCTACATGCTTTTCTCTGCTATTTCACATACTCTCCCAATCTCTGCTACTGCAACCACTTCCCACCAAGACTCCTGATTTTCCACGCTTATTATTGCCTGCAACAAATCCCTTCACTCACTCTCATTACCCCACAACCTCCCACACAACTAACCCTGCATGGCCTCTCTTGACTTAGGTTATGTCATCACCTTTCTACCATCTGACCCAGCTGTGCCACTCACTTTCATTTCACTCATGTCCTCCCTTTCTGCCATTGCAGGGGAAGACAACAGGAGAGTAAAAGCCTGCATGAATAGAGGTAACACAGTATGGAGGTGGAGAAGCACAGCAGGCCAGGCAGCATCAGAGGAGCAGGAAAGTTACATTTCAGGTCGGGACCCGTCTTCAAAAACTTCAGACCCTTTTTCCTGCTCCTCTGATGCTGCCTGAACCTGCTATGCTTCTCCAGCTCTGTACTGTGTTATCGCTGACTCCAGCATCTGCAGTTCTTACTATCTCAGTATGGGTAGAGGAGTACCCATTATTTGGCTCCTCCCCTCCTCTGAGGAGAGAATCCATGACAGCATGACCCAGTCTCATTGTACTTGTTTTCTAGACTAATGGTAGTTGGGGTAGTTAAGAAATTACCTGTGAACAGAATAAATTTATTCCTGGCGAATGATTTAGATGGAGTGAAAGATATAGCTTCGCCTATGGTGATGGAAAGTCCAGTTGAGGCTAAGGATATAGAATTTTTGCAAGAATAGGTTCTGGGTATATTTTCATTATGTGTAGTGAGCAGAGAAAAGTCCATTACCAGAAGCCACAGTACTAGACAAGCAGATATTAGGAAGCTGAAATTCTGTTTAAGAATGAGGATCATTAAAAAGAAGTATTTGACATGTCTTCATTAATTGAGGCTCAAGAAGTGGATCCAGAATTAAATACGTTAGTACAGGCAGCTCACACTGAAGGTGAAGATGAAGGAGCTCTAGAAAGGTATTATATTACAAACAGAGTTCTGATGAAGAAGTGGAGATATCTTCGCAGACATGTAGAGAAAGAATGGACAGTTATTCATCAGATAGTGATGCCATCTTGAAATTGTAAGGAATTATTGTGATTAGCACATGAAGTTCCAATGACAGGACATGTAGGAAAATAGAAAAAGCATCAATTAATAGATATTTTACATGGCCTAGACTTCATAAAGATGTAGTGCAGTTCTGTGAAATGTGTCATACTTGTCAAACCGGAGGAAAACCGCAACATGTAAAGCATCTTTGATACCCTGACCAGTTTTTGAAGAACCATTCATTTGAGTGTTAGCAGATTGCATAGGATCATCACTGAAAATTAAAGTAGAGCATCAGTATTTCCTTACCATTTTGGATATGGCAGCCCAATTCCCAAAAGCTATTCCTTTAAAGACCATTGTATCCAAGGCAATAGCAGAAAAACTAACAGTTTTTTTTCACTTGTTACAGACACTAATTGGGTCTAGGCCCGAAACGTCAGCCTTCCTGCTCCTATGATGCTGCTTGGCCTGCTGTGTTCATCCAGCTCTATGCCTTGTTGTCTCTTAATTGAGATACAGTTTGTTTTAACTTTATGTCTAAAATTTACCAGGAAATCATTAGCTGTTTTGCATATAAGACAATTGAAGTCAACAAACACAAGGATAGCTTTGGAGAGATACAATCAGACTCTCAAAAAACATGATTAATTCATACTATCGTGAATACGCACAGATTGGGATAAAGGATTGGATTTCTTACTGTTTGCTATCAGAGAATCCCCAAATTAATCTATTGTGTTTAGTTCATTTGAATTGATCTATGGCCATGAGATTAGAGGTCCATTGAAATTGATTAGGAAGAAGTTCTTGAAACAAGGAGACAAACGTCAGTGTTGGATTATGAGTTAAATGTTTCTAGAGAAAGACTCATAGGAGCATGTAGGATGGCACAGGAGCATTTGAAGATTTTACAAGCAATAATGAAAGAATAGGCTGATAAGCATTCAGCAACTAAAACATTTAAAGCAGGAGATGAAGTATTGGTCTTTGCAAGATGAACCTCTGAATTTGAAATTTAGCAGTCCTACAAGGTAGTTCGGAATTTTAGTAAAATGACTGATCTGATACGTACTCCTGGTCATAGGAAGAACAATCGGTTATGTCACATAAGTATGTTGACTTACTACCCAGTGTACTACCCCAGTAAGGCATGACAGTATCTATATATAACGAACAATGTACCAATGCTGTTGGAGTTTTGTGATGTGTAATTTGAAATAAAAATCTGACTTGAAGTTCAAAAAGTGAGACTGTCTCACCAATCTTTAACCTCTGGTGTTTGACAATCCCAGGCACAGGTGAGGGAGCTGAAGAGCATTCCACAAAATGTATAAGTCATGAGAGCACCCTGGGAAACAAGCATGTATGAACTTTTGCTGGTGGTCACAGACCAGTTGCATGTTCAAAGAATGTAAGACCTTGTAATTTGTAAATGCTACTGTCAACACAATGGAAATGTGTGTACAATCAATTACTGCTTACTTTCTAGATAGATGAATAATGGCTACAAAACTGAATAATTCTGTGTAATTAATGAATCAATTTGTATGATGGAAGAGGGAATTGACAATCTCTTCAATGTACCTGTACGTGGCAACCTGTGAAATACCATGTATGTTGCTCATTGAAATGAAGAAAGAACAAATGTCAAAATACATGAACTGTCCCTTTTAGGGCCACTGCATAGGTTTCCAGCTAAATCCACAATACAAAATACACTAAATCCAAATAAACAACGACCTTGGACAGTCTCAGACATCTCTGGTACTGCCTTCCCAATGTCTACATGTATTTAGCTCTTGTTCTGAAGACACAGTGATAAGTCCATTTTCCATCTTCCCTGAAACCTGACCAGCCTAGTCAATAGTATTTCCTGCTGCTGGCTTTTCAAACTCTGCTGTAAACTGGGTGAGCACCCTGCAATGATGCATCTTCTCTAACTCCACCCTTTGTCCTACCTGATCCATGTCCCTGATGTCAAACCAAACCACCCTCACTATGCCCCAATCTCTGCCTACCGGTAGCCTCACCTTGCTGGCCTCGAGGCTCCATGCAGGCTGCCATTCTCTGCACACTTCTCTTTTAAGTTGGAGTTTATCAAAGAAAACCATTGGCAGCAGCTCAAAACTGACATTTGCATGCCATCTCCAAATAAATGTGAACCAGATGTCATGAGTTTCCTGTGTGCTACTGACTTAGTCTTCAAGGTAGGATGTAATTACAACATGCATTAATATAATGAGCATCCATGATATGCAAATATAATACAAACAGGATCCTGCCTTGGGATAGCATGATGTCTGAACCGCTGCCAAGCCACTAATTTAATTTCTGCATCTTAATCCACCAGTGGCAGACCAAAATTTGCTTTCCGTCTAATTAAGTCACTCTGCCTGCTGTATTTACCACTCTTACAGGTCAATTAAAATATTGCTGAAGTTAATGTTTTGAGTCAAACTGTTCAACAAAACCGAAGGAAGTTTGATGTGTGATAAGCTTTATTCTGTCAAAGGGAAATGGCAGATAATGAACAGGAAAGAAGATTTAGGTTAGGGCTGAAGACAGGAGAGATTAAATTATAAAAATGTCATGGGCATAAAGTAAAGGGAGTAGTAATATTTGTAGTAAATATACAAAACACTTGTCCTGAATGAAGGTGAGTGGTGGAATACAAGAAAGCTGTGTCCAAAATGAAAGACAGGAAAATCAAGATTCAAACTGGCACAGGATGAAAACAGGATGAAAATAGGGGACAGAGTTCATCGTCTGAAATTCCTGACCTCAGTATTGTTTCTATAATACTTCAATGAATAGGTAAATTCTGTTCACTTGAAGCACCCTAGGGGATTTATTTACAGTTTAAAAAAATTACAATACAGAATAAAATCCATACATGGCCTATGCCTCAAGTGCAACATTGCAGAGAACCTGTGAACTCTGGTCATGTGATAACATCCAATGCTTGATATAATTGCTGTTAACCTCTTAAAGGGACATCAGTCCAAATGGGACAGCCCAACAGTTCCTTCAATTTACATTGAGATTTTTTGGAACACTGCAGCAGGCTGAGGACAGAAATATGAAATTGAGAGTAAGGTGGCGAATAAAAATGGCAGGTGTTCAGAAATATAAAGTCATGTTTGCAGATTATATGGAGGAGTTCATATGTTAGTCACCCAATGTACATTTGTTTAATGTTTTTAATGATTCAGAAGGATTAAACCAATAATCAAACCCTACTATTGCACCAGCTGTTGCAAATGTTTAATCACCAATTAAACCCCAAAGTGATCAATTTTCATGATAGAACCCTGTCCAGCCCAAAGGTTTTTCACACCAGGTTTCATCATTAATTAGAAACTAGCTGTATTTATTGTGAACAAACATATTCTTTAACAAATGAATTATGAATTTACTATTAAGTAACTTAAGCTATACACTTTTAAAAGCCCAAACACACAGAGATTAATTTAGAAAAAAGACTGACTAAAAGAAAAGATAATTTGGCACAAGTAATGTGGATGAAAAGTATGATGGAGAAAAGCACCCCTGTAGACCAAAGTCCAGATTTACTTCTCCCAATTCTTTTGTAATAGCAATGATGACACTGATCAGTCAGATCTAGGTATTTTCTTGTATTAGAATTATTTCTTTAGATTCTCTAGTTTTTTATTGTCTTGTTCATTCACAGAAAAAAGGTGGTAAGAGAAACTTATTTTTTGCAGACTTTTGCCTTCACTGCCCTCACAGGTCTGTAATAAATTGTAGCTGTACCAACCTGGGGGCTGTCTCTAGGCAGTTCTTCATTAATTTAAAGACTCCTAGTGTCACTGTGTCTCATAATGTATCCATATCACTGTTTCAAACATAATCTTGTACAGCAAAGTGGACACCATACAATCCCATTCAACCTTCAAGTTAATCTTCTAGTACCTTTAAGCTATATAGCAGTTTTCAACTTCCAATTTGTGGTTCATACTCAAAAGGCAAAATATATAATTCCTCAGAATTTTGTCTCCACAGTGTAGAGAGGACGACATTCTGAACAGCGAATACAATAGACTATGTTGAAAGAAGTACAGGTAAATGCTGTGCAGTGAGGAGTGAAAAGTAGCATGAAAGATGTTACACCTCTTGCAATTGTTTGGATAGGTATCATCAGAAAAGGATGAGGTACTGGGGTTATTGTGGAGTGAAGTAAGATGTCGCAGAGTTAACAGTCCCTTCAGGATATTGACAGCAGAGGTAAGGAAAGGAGGATGCCTTTGGTGGTAGCATCATCTGGAGATTGTGAAAATGATACAGGATAAACCTTAGAATTTGGACACTAGTGGATAAAATATGAGGACAAAGGGACAGGCTGAGATGATGTGTCTACCAGGGCAGTCACGTTTGTGGATTTTGTTTCCCTCCAGGAGGATGGACCTCTGGCCAGCAGCACTGACCTGTTAGACCTGCTAGAAAGTCTAAGTTTAACGTCAAGAACCTAGAGATCACTGGCACCAGCT
Organism: Rhincodon typus; assembly: GCF_021869965.1. NCBI lineage: Eukaryota > Metazoa > Chordata > Chondrichthyes > Orectolobiformes > Rhincodontidae > Rhincodon > Rhincodon typus. The sequence continues at coordinate 45,359,028 of NC_063345.1, forward strand.
TTGCAAAAAGCTTTGGATAGACCTTGCAGTCCATCTCTTCCCCCATGGAAGTGGTGGCCGACTCCTTTTGTTGATACATCTATGATTCAGATACTTTGGCTGATGTCTCATCTTTCATTGCAACATGAGCATAAGCCAGCCCATAGAAGTACCAGCTGCTCTTACATAAGCTTAGCTTGCAACCACCAAGCTTAGACTGTTGACAACATGTCTGTGCATAGCAAAATTTATTTGAAGAAATATATTCCGAAGTATTTCACAGCTAATGAAGTACTTTTGAAATTACCGTTGTTAATATAATTAAAATGGCACTTCAAAATGTATGCAACAAGTTTCCACAAACAGCTGTGAGATTAATGACTAGAATGCTATGTCTTAATTACGATAATTATTTGCGAGGCTACTGGAAGAATTTCCTTGCTGTTCTTTGGATAGTAATATAGGATCTTTTCCATCCAGGTGATAGGTCCTTATTTTGATACCTCATTAAAAGATTGCACAGTGCAATGCTACCTCTGTTAATTATGTTTTAGTCACTGGAATAAGGCTGGAATTCTGACCTTCAGGTACAGAGATGAGCGTGCTGCTTTTGAGTCAAGTCTGACATGACAGTCATGCTCCATGTCATAGAATCCTCATTCTATGAGGTAGGCCATTCAGCCCATCATGCCCACACCAACCCTATAAAGATCACCCCACCCTGACCCAAATCCCTACCCTATCCCTGCATTTCCCATGGTCAATCCACCTAACCTGTGCATCTTTGGAATGTGAGAGGAAACTGGAGCACCCAGAGGAAACCCATGCAGACACAGGGAGAATGTGCCACCTGAGGTTGGAATCAAACCCCGGTCCTTGAGGCTGTGAGGCAGCAGTGCCAACCACTGAGTCACCATGCCACCCAGAGTCACTACTGTGTAACGATCACTGACATTCTCTTTGACTAAATCATTGTCTGCAGGGTCAGAGAAATAAGGAAGACCCATCCTATTCTACAGTGCTTCTGTCTCCAACTTTGAGATGTTCAAGCCATTGTATGTTGAAATCACCTAACACTGCTGACCACTAATCAAATTTGGACCTTTTTAATGCCCTATTGATCTGTATTACAGTCGGTGATACATGGCATTCAGACATTGAAAGCTCAGTCTTCACAATTTAGAAAAAAAATGAAAAAGTTTGTCCAGAACAAAACAAAATGTCTTAAGTTAGTGAATTCATAGAATCCCTACAGTGTGGCCCTTTGGCCCAACAAGTCCACACCAACCCTCAGAGCATCCCACCTAGACCCATCCCCCCAATAATCTACACATCCCTGGACACTATGGGCAATTTAGCATTGCCAATCCACCTAGCCTACACATCTTTGGACTGTGGGAGGAAACCGGGGCACCTGGAAGAAACCCACACAGGCATGGGGAGAATGTGCAAACTCCACACAGGCAGATGCCCAAGGGTGGAATTGAACCTGAGTCCCTGCCACTGTGAGGCAGCAGTGCTAACCACTGAGCTACCGTGCCACCCCTAACTTTGCCGCCCCTGCTGATCATATCCCCAAACCTTACTCCAGTATACTCATGCTGATATTATCAGTCACCATTTCCTTTCACAATCCTGAGGGCAGTGCTACTGGCCAGATGTCCATCCTCCCGGAGGGAAACAAAATCCACAAATGTGACTGTCCTGGTAGACCCATCATTTCAACCTGTTCCTGCCCCACTGAACTTAATTCTATCTATCTAGACTCTATAATTTCTCCCAATCAAGGCTTTTTCCATTGACATCCATGAATTTAAGATCCCAAACCATTTCAGTAAATTCCTGTTGTGATTGATACAGCCCACAACAGTACCTGTACCATTTCCCATATTTCTGCTCTCAGACATTCCCTCCTTCTCATCTCACAGTAGGGTTCCCTTTGTCCTCATATTCTGTCCACTAGCGTCCACATACCTCTGTGAACTGGAAACATTGATGGTAACATCAGCCAAGGCTAGACAAATAAAATCTAATGCAGTTTTGTTTTTACTATTGAAGTTGGAAGATGATACACAACACTTTGATCTGTCAATGCTACCAGAGGGAACTGAAGAGACAGAGTCCTGTTTCACTGTTAATTAGATAGTGATGGCTCTCAGCTGTGACAAGGGAAGCATTTTGTTGCAACGCATACACTCAAGGAATAAGCAGTAGAAGAAACCTGAACTGGAACTTCTTTTGATATGACAAAGTGTGTCCTTGCTTTTTTGTGACGAGCCATTATTTAGCTAAATAACATTTGAAATGTGGATACAATTCTAGACATTACCTACATGCTTGTATCAAGGCTGGTTAAGTTTGTGTACTGATTAGAACTGAGTGTACATTAATAATAATATATGGGTTAGCTTTAAAAAGAAACAAAGTATTTTGGTTTTGATTTTAACCTTTAACTTTTAGGTCTTTCATTATGACAACCCAACCTTACAAAAGACATTCTGCATTAGAGAATCGGTAACACATAATCCCACTTACTTCTTACAGTGCACAGATGAAGATTATTTGAATAGAATTAATTAGATTGTATATGTTCGTCGCTGAATCCCATTGGATAACGTTAACATTCTAAACAATAAACACAGTTGCTTGAAAATCAACCATGTTCATTTAGAAAATTACATTGAGGAAACCAGAAATCTGGGCCTTGTTATCGTCTACCTGAGTGTTATTGGTTATTGTTAGTGTTCTGAATCCAAGGTTCTTGAATTTCTATTTGAGATCACTTAAGTTGCTGTACCATCACTTTCTCTCTGGGGAAAATTTGATACAAAATAAAAGCAATGGTTTGAGTTGTCAGACTTTAAATTTAGCCAATGCATTGATATCAATCTTTTGGGGGTGGTTTGGACTGTTTGAATTGGATTTATCCCCGTCCTCCCAAGCCCAGTTGCGAAAATCTGACAAGGAAACTGGAGTGAGCGCCTGACAGATTCAACTCACTACTTCGTCTGAACTTCCTCCATGTTAGAAATTAATACCAACATCTCAGGGCCAACTGCTTGGGCACTGGCCACATGCACCCCACATTCACAGAATTGGCACCTGACAACATCTAAGAAATTTACAGACTGCTTCTGTACTTCACTGCTGTACCTCAGGTTTTGTCAGCAATAATAATTCTGCAGCCAGGATACAATGCACTCAGGATCATGTATCTAGCTCATGGACTGAACCAGGCTGTATCTCCAGGCTCTCTGCTTGCTCTCGTAGCAATCACTCACACTGAGCCTACCCTGATTCTCACAATATCCCTGCCTTCCATTGCCTTGCCTTGAATTTTTACACTTTACTCCTTTAGCCAGAGACATTAGGCTCATATTACTGTTGTTTTGTTCTATTTAGTGCAGACACAAACCTAGGAATCTTATCTTGGTTGTCAGCAGGCCTCAGTCACATCAAGGGAGGTGGCCTTCGCTCAGGGATTTCTGGTGCAATAAGTCAAGGTCAGCTTCCAATATCAGTTCAGGGCCATCAGAGTCAGGATATCTCCTCATAAGGAGTTAGGAGCCAAATGATGGCAAGCACACAATATGTCTTGACTCTTTCTGCCCTTTCATGGTTGTTTTCTTCCTGAAGTGAGAGAGGAGGAGGTATTATAGGAGATGATAGTGAATGACACAGCTACGACTGCTGGTGCAGGTGGGGAAGTGTCCTGAGTGAGTGACTGGGCAGCATAGAGGGCATGCGGAGTTAGTGGTGTCAAGGGTTGGAATGGATGAGAGTGAGTGAGGGAAGATACTGTAGGCAACAATGAGAGTGGTAGAGCATGAGTCTGGATGGGAGGAATTGGCACTTACTTATTTCCCTTGTCCCATCTTTTACCTCTTGCCCCATGACTGTAATTGTCACCTTGGCCTCTCAGTTGGCTGCGTTCATCCCTGGGATCCTGAACCATGCAACTATGCCCTTTTTTTATGTCCTTGTCTGACCATCCCAAATTTGGTTACACCAGTGAAGTTTACACTGCGTCTTTTCTGCCTATCCCAGACAGCATTCCTGCCACGAGTCAGTCTTCTTTTCTCCATTTGGCAGATATTTTACCTCAAACAGGCTTCCTTCCTTACACCATGCAACAACATCCGGCCGTACCCATTCTGAATCATGTCCCGCTGATGAATTCACTTTACTAAGAAGCATAAAGCAGCATGCACTCCCCTGACCATCTAAGAAGATTAGCTTGCCTGCTTCAAGCCTCATAGATCCAATTGGATTTCTGAAGGTAGATAATTCTCACTTATTCCTAAGAAGATTGTGACCATAGATGTAGTACTTGTGGCCTTCAGTTTTAATACACAATCATGACCTTCTAATGAATGCAAAATAGCTTGTCAGACATCATCATTGAAAGGTTGATCTGCTTGAAACTTTCTTCTAAATTAATAACAAAACTTTAACTCACCGTTGAAAATCTGAATTTTGGCCTCCTACTCAATTAATATTCCCTCTTGCCCTTTGACCCACACTGGGGGCAGAAGAAGTGTTGCAGGAAGATTTTGCCCTCTGCCTCCTGGCCTCGTGTCATTCAAGGACCGCTATCCTCCTGTCCATGTCCATGCACTAAGCTGTCCAGAGTTGTATCATGAACCCTTGAGTGCACTCTATTTCCTCTTGAGGGAGAGTCTTCTGTAACCAGTTCCTGCACCTGTGCTTCTGGACTGTGCAAACCGTACCTTTAAGAAGTACAGGTTTAAGTACTAACTTTAAGTAGTACAAAGTTTGAGGTTTAAGCCACCAGCTGTAATGTACTGTCACTCACGTCCATTTAGTGCTGGATTAGAAGCTACTGTCATGTAGCGTTACACTTGTGTGATGCCTGAATTGCAATGGACCTCTGTAGGTTAATTGCATATCATGATGCCCCTGTCCTTTTTGAGCCTTATCCAAATTTTCCTCCTTCTGTGCATTGGATGACTTTGCTTTCATTTGCTTGGTCCTTAAAAGTGAGGTGAGGCTATTGTATCTTTTATCTAGTGCAAGGATTACTGACAGAAACTCAAGTTTTTGATTATTGACCTTGTGTTATTCGGGTGAGAACCTAGAAAATTTATTCAGGTTCTCAATTCAAAACCTACACTCTCAGCTTTACACCAAAAGTTACTTGGAACTTTTAGCCATACCACGGTAAAATAGATCTAATGCATGCAATATTTGTTTAAAATGGTACAACGTTTTGAAAATACACACACATACACATGAATGTGTTGAGATTGCAGGATTCACTTTATAGCTTGGAGCAGTATATTATATAAAGATGGCTTTACAATATTGATCTGTATTTTGTTGCATGAGTAGATTGCAAGACTACAATGTAATATTGTTTTTGATGTAATAATTTTAAAATATATTAAAAAATCTAAAATAAACACCTGATTGTAATGTGATGTTATGTTTAAATATTGCAATAAATTGCATTATTCATTTTTTTTGGTTTAAGAACTATATTTTAGCACTAAATAGTTGTTATGCGCTATTGATATAATAATCCCAGTTTAAATTTATAGAGGTTAATGCGATATTAAAATTGAAGACTGGAATAACGCTTAAAATTGAATGATGATATTAGATTTAAAGTTCAGTTTTAAAGAACTCTAATTTCATATTGATTTAATTATTGTACAGTGGGAAAATTGAAATAGTGTATATTTAATTATTAAGATAATGCCATTTCTTGGATAAATGTAACTACATTCAAATTTAACACATATTGTCACATTTTGAATTAAATTTGATGCTTATTTCAATTATTATAATATCACTGGTGATAAATATTTTTAAATATAACCCAATAAACGATCACAATGTGATAGATTAAAATTTTGCAGGAGACACCCATAACTTTAAGTTTAGATTTAATTATTACAGCTAATATTAGATATAAAATAGTTGTGGTAATTATTTGAATGAATACAATATAATATACGGAGAATTATAATGTAAATGCCAATTGTAGATTTCAATTTGACACTAGATTTCAAATATTACATCTTTTGCTATCAAAATTATGGTATGATGTAACATTAAATTGAAGTAGCAAAGCTATAATATTTAAAATTTACCAATCTTAATGTGATATGAAATTGATAATATGCAATGCTGAATGTTAGGGTTAAGTTTAAATAAATGATCAAATTACAGTGGTATTCCATTTAATTATTGCTGAGTGACATTCAGTTGCTGATTTACAATTTGTTGTAAGATGTAATGATTCTGATGTGATATTAAATATAAATATTACAGTATTGGATAATTGCAGAAGTATAGTCTCACTTTAGACTCTAGGAATGCAATTTCTTGCTAGGTTGCTTGACAGTCTAATAGTCAGATTAAATGTCATCACTGGATATTAGATTATGGTGAAGGATTACATTTAAGGATTACTAAATTAGATTTAGTCATTATAACACACTTTTGGATTTAAAGATGAGAACAGTATATTAAATACGGTTTCCGTGTGATATCAGATGGTAAACTTTAATGTTGTTTTGTAATTATAATAAGATTAAATTTTAATATCATTGAATTGTAAATACTGAATTTAATGATTACAATGCCATATTAAAGACAATAAGAACAATATGATGTTGAAATGAAAAATTATAAAGCAATGTTTGATATAAGAGTTATAACATCCTACAAGGTTCTATATTTGTAGTGCGATTACACTTAGGATTTTCATGATTGTAGTTTGCAATATTACAAAATGATAAGCCATTAGAAGATCAGTGATAATATGAATCCTTAACACAATGTTACCAATTTCTTCTCATGGCCATTTAATCGATCAGTTTGCTACATTAAAATAATAAAGACGAATTAGATCTGAGCATATTGAACCTTTGTGTATTAACAAAACTGAATAAAAATTTAAACGTAACAGTGTTAGACTTGATTTTATGATTACCGTATTTTGTTACTTTGATGGTTTTCAATGTTTGGTAAAAATCTAAGACTATAATGTAATAGAAGTACTAATTTCAAATATGTTGGATATTAACTTTGAAGATTAGAGGAGAATATATCATTTTAGTCTTTGTTCAGAGTTCCATAGCAATTTCAAGGAGTGGCATCTGGATTTAAATATAAACTATAAACTGTGCAACTGTCCAAATATTCATTTGTTACGCAGAAAAACATGTAATCCTTATTCCTTTCAAAACTTCCACATGCTATATGAATTTTCTGAACAGAAATAAAAGTCAATCATGTGTGAAAAATATCACAATCCCCTCTCAAATGCACAAACAAAAACCTTTATGGGTATCAGTTTTGCTGTAGAAAATATCAGTAGATGTAAGGAAAGATTTTCTTATGGAGGAGAGGTTGAGTTGATTGGTTTTTAACTTATTGGCGTTTAAAAGAATGTGAGGAAACATTATTGAAACATGAAAGATTCTTAAGGAGACCCTTAGAAAATAGGAGCAGAAGTAGGCATTTGGCCCTTCAAACCTACTCCACCATTTACTATGATCATGGTTGATCATACAACTCAATAGCCTGTTCTTGCCTTTTCTCCATATCCTTTAATGCCCTTAGCCCCAAATGGTAATCCAACTCCTTGAAATCATACACTGCTTTAGCCTCAACTGCTTTCTGTAGTAGTGAATTCCATAGGCTGACTACTCTCTGGGTGAAGGAATTTCTTCTCATCTCAGTCCTAAATGGTTTACTCTGTATCCTTAGACTGTGATTCCTGGTTCTGGATTCCACAGTTGTTGGGAACATCTTTTCTGCATGTGTGCTGTCTAGTCCTGTTAGAATTTTATGGATTTATATGAGATTACCCCTCATTCCCCTGAAGTCCAGCAAACATAATTCTAAGCAATTCAACCTCTCCGCATATGTTAGACCTGCCATCTCAGGAATTAGTCTGTAGATATTTGCTGCATTCCTTCTATAGCAAAAACATTCTTCTTCAGATAAGGAAGCCAAAACTTTACACAATATTCCAGATATGGTTTCACCAAGGCCCAATATAACTGCAGCAAGATCTCCCTGCTCTCGTACTTGAATCTTCACACAATGAAAGCCAACAACCGATTGGCTTTCTGCAGTGCCAGCTGTACCTGGTACACAAGGACACTCAGGTTTTGTTGCACATTCCCTTCTCTTAATTTACTGCCATTCAGATTAATCTGATTTCCTGTTTTTTTTCCCAAAGTGGATAGCCTCACATTTATCACTATATACTGCATCTGTCATGCATTTATCCACTCAGCTTGTCCAAATCATACTGAATCATCTCTACATCATTCTAAGTATACCTTCCTACCCAACTTGATGTCATCTGCAAATTTTGAAATATTACATTCTTCACTGCCTTTTGGAAAAAATTCCTTTGCATTCCCACTCTTTGTTTCTTTCCCACCAACCAGGTTTCCATCCATTTCAACACACCACCCAGTCCTATGTGCTTTAATTTTACATGGCTAATGTCTTCTGTGGGACTTGTCAAAAGCATCTGAAAGTCCAAATAAACTTCCCCTCATCAGCTCTACAAGTTATATCCTCAAAGAATTCCAGTAGATTTGATTAGCACGATTTCCATTGCTTAATCTATGCTGACTCTGTCTGATGCTCCCACTGTTTTCTAAGTGCTCTGCTGTTAAATCTGTTACATTGAACTCTAGCATTTCCCCACTACCGACATCAGGCTGACTGGTTATAATTCCTGCTTTTTTTCTTGACCTCTGTTTTTAAATAGAAGGCTTACACTAGCTACATTTCAAACTGTAGGAACTGCTCCAGTGTCTAAAGAATCTTGGAAGATGATCACCAACACATCCACTATTTCCAGGGCCACTTCCTTAAATACTTTGGGATGTGGATTCTCAGGCCTAGGGATTAATCTACCTTCAATCCCATCAATTTCCTCAACACTATTTCCCTACTAATATTGATTTCATTCAATTGTTCCTTACCAAACCCTGTGTTTCCCAAAATTTCTGATATGTTATTTATGTCCCCCTGTGTGATCATTGAATTAAAATCTGTATTTACTTAGTCAGCCATTTCTTTGTTCTCCATTATAAATTCCCCTGTTTATGACTGTAAAGAATATACATTTGCCTTCACCAATCTTTTTCTCTTTGTGTACCTACAGAAACTTTTACAGTCAATTTTTATGTTACCCACAAGTTTATTTTGAATTCTATTGTCATTTCTTAATCAATCCCTTTGCCCTTCTTTGATGAATTCTAAAGTGCTCCCATTCCCCAGGTCTATTGTTTTCTTTAATTTGTATACCTCTTCCTTTGGTCTAATACTGTCTCTAATTTCCCTTGTAAACCACGACTTGCCACCTTTCCTGTCTTACTTTTGCACCAGACAGGATGAACAATTGTTGCAGTTCACCTATGCACTCTTTGAATGTTTGCTGTTGCCTTTCCATCATCACCCCTTTAAGTAACATCCTCCGATGTATCATAGACAACTTGTGCTTCATACCTTCGTAACTTGCACCATTTAGATTTGAGATCCTAGTTTCAGAACCAACAACATCAACCTCCATCTTGATGAGGAATTCTATCATATTATGGTAGTCATCCCCAAAGGGCCTCAAACAACTAGTTTGCCCCGTGTGCTTTGCCCCTGCCACTTGTTTCCTCTTGTGGGAGAGTCTCAGATCAGAGGACGTAAGCTCAGACTTAGGATTCACCCATTTAAGACAGAGATGAGGAGCATTCTTTTCCTCAGAGAGTAGCCAAACTGTGGAATTTTTTACTGCAGAGGGTTGTCGAGGCTGGGACATTAAGTATCTTCAAGGCTAAAATAGTCAAGAGTTGTCATTAGTGAGGGAATCAAGATATATGGAGATAAGGCAAGAAAGTGAGGACTATCAAATCAACCATGATCTTATTGAATGGTGGAGCAGATTCGATGAAGTGAATGGCCTATTTCGGCTTTGACAATTTATGCTCTGAATGACCTCAAGAATCAAAATTCAGTAAAATCTTATATCCCTAATTTTTGGTAGTTTAAAAAGTTGGCTTATTTTCAGTATATAACTTTCTTCCTTATATCCCTTTACTGAAAATTTTATTTCATCATTGGTATTTGGTCATTTGGTCATATTTGGTATCAATATTGGTTCAATAGGCATCAATCCTCCTTAACAGTGAGGATAAACAAGCTATTTGACAGTGGAGGCGACACCTAAACTCAATCTTATCAACACTGGTGTGCAAACACACACACAGCCATCATGGAATCCAAATAATTAATTTGGTATGGTGGGTCAGTGTTAGCATTGCTGCCTCACAGCACCAGGAACCCAGGTTTGATTCCAGCCTTGGGTGACTGTCTGTGTGGAGTTTGCACACTCTCTCTATGTGTGGGTTTCCTACCAGAGTCCAGAGATGTGCAGGTTGGGTGGAGTGGCCATGCTAAATAATGAGCAAAAGCAGAAGCTGTTGGAAAAGCTCAGCAGGCCTGGTAGCATCTGTGAAGAAAAAGTCAGAGTTAATATTTCAGGTCTGGTGACCCTTCCCCATAACAGGATTAGCCATGGTAAATGTGGGGTTATGGGGATAGGAAGGGGGTTGAGTCTGGGTGGGATGTTCTTCAGAGGGTCAGTGCACACTTGATGGGTCAAATTGCCTTTATCTGCATTGTAAGGATTCCATGATTCTTGATAATAATCAGAAATAAGAATTCGTTAATTTTCCTTTCCCTTCCTAAAAAATGCTGAGATACACTGTAAATTGACACTAATCCTCTCTGATCAACTGCCAAATTAACAGAGGTAAACGATCTTGGCACAAACTGGAAACTGCTTGCTCTGTATGGTTTAGCTATTAACTGCATAGTTTTGCTGAAGAAAAGGAGTCTAACTTCTTTGGTTGATAGCAATACTTGCGTCTTTTCTTTTCAATGCACACACCAGGGGCATCACTTTCTGAACCCAGAATTTAATGTATGGCCCCATTGATCAACGTGGGCAGAACCTTGAAACATCTGCCTGGCTGTGCAGCTTACAGGGAACTTTAGTTACGAGGCATTATGAACTCACAATTGAAGAAGGTTAGTGATCAGAAAGAAAAGACTGAAACATCTGTTACAACCTATTGGTTAAGGTGCATACAGATAGAGGAATGACACTTTTACATTCTTCTATATCTTCTAACAGTGTGTTTAATTCCCCAAAGGAAAGGAGAAAATGGGACACCGCTGACGAACACACGAGAAGCAATTGGTGCATCCATTGAAAAACTGAAGCAACTTCTGTGCAATCAGTAGACTTATCAAAGTCATAAAAACCCGACAACAAAGTACAAGAGGAAAGAAGGTGTCACCCATTGAGAGGAAGCATGAGCTTTCAGCAGAAAAGGATATAAACATACTAACTTGGTGCAGTTTCTTCCACCAAAGTGCCTTTCCAGTAAGCTTGATTTTATGTTCCTTTTCCAACAGCTTTGTAGGTGAGGGTGTTGAAGGATGGATTTCTAAAATCCAGTCCACATTGTGTCTACTCACCTGCCTCAACTAACTGAAATTTTACAGGGTGCGGGGGCAGATCATTTGGCTTCTGAGGACTACAAGTGGGAACGATATAAGCGGGAGGGCTATAACTGTGGTGGGAGAAACTCACATCATGTTAGACAACAGGCATCTTGAGCTGCATGAAGTGCTGCCGAAAGGATGGAAGCCTTTTGGGCCCATTAGATGCATACTTAAACACAGTTAAGATCAATTCTCTTTAATCCTCTCTCCTAGCCTGTTGAACCCAGCTCTCACAACACACATTACCTCCGCACCATTGAAATCCCTGACCTAAGGTTTACCTGAATCCTCAGTGTGGTGAAACAGCCTGTAGTCCTATTAGAGGCTACTGTGTTCATCCAGTCCTGCTGGGATATTCTGAATTGGCCGTGAGCTCTTAGAAAGCAGGACTTACTCTTGAGGCAAAGGTCCAAATCTTGCTTTAAAGCAATTAATGCTGCTCCCATGCAGCTGTTAACTTACTACAGATGTTTTACCCCACCCACATTTTAAGGGGAGCAGAGGGAACGTGGTGCCCTTAAAATTCAGCCAAGTCTGTCCTCTTGAAGGTGATCCTGTTTATATAAATACAATAATATCGATTCAATTCTACACTTTAAATTTTAGCATTAGTTGATTTTCTCAAATTGGGTATTTAAATTGTCTGTTAAACATTTCAAATTAGTTGATATCTTGGATTTAGGTGATTAGGTTATCAATCCCAGTGAAACTATGAGATAAAGCAACAAGTTTTTTGGAATGAATCTCTGTAATTAGTCTAGAATTTACTAAACAGGATAATGGCTTTCAAACAATGCACCCATTATTAATGTGCAGATTGACCAGCAACTGGTGGCAAACAACAGACATCTTGTGAATTGCAAATTGCCACAAGTCCAATTTGTGCCAGTCTACTGTCAGCTTCATGAAAATAATATCCTGTCTTTCATCTGTACGTGGTTTTAAGAAGTCATTGCTTTCGTACAACTGGGACAAAATAACTCCAACTAATTTATTTAACAATTATGATCATTATTAATGACTAACAATAAATTTATCTGGTTTAGAAAAAACATTTAAAAGTTTGCAATCATATTCCTTCTGGTAGTGCATTGCTGTTAAAGATTTTTAATTTATCAAACTTTACATTTTCACTCTCTTTTCTAATCTAATCCTTCTTTTCATCACTTTATTTCTCTCCTGATATCTGCTTTGACATATATTTACCTAGTCTAATTCAACCACGTTCTTAGTCATAGAGTCATACAGCGCAGAAACAGACCCTTTAGTCCAACTCATCTGCGCCGACCACAGATCCCAATCTGACCTATTTCCATTTGCTAGCATTTGGCCCTTATCTCTCTAAACCCTTCCTAATCCTGTACCCATCCAGATGCCTTTTAAATGTTGTAATTATATTCATCTCCACCATTTCCTCTGGCAGCTCGTTCCATACACGTACCACCCATTGCATGAAAAAGTTACCTCTCGGGTCTTTTTTAAATCTCTCCCCTCTCACCTTAAACACATGTGCTTTAATTTTGGACTCCCACACTCCAGGAAAAAGATCTGGGGTCTTCACCCTGTCTACGCCCCTCAAGATTTTATAAACATTTATAAGGTCATCCTCAGCCTCTGCTCCAGGGAAAAAAGCCCCAGCCTATTCAGCCTCTCCCTATAGCTTAACCCCTCCAGTCCCCGGCAATATCCTTAGAAATCTTTTCTGTACATTTTCAAGATTAATAACATCCTTCCCATCGAAGGTGAGCAGAATTGTACACAGTATTCTAAAAGTGATCTCACTAGTGTCCTGAACAGCCACAACATGACGTTCCAACCCCTATTCTCAATGTTCTGTCCAATGAAGGCAAAATGCCAAATGCCTTCTTCATCATATTGTCTATCTGAAACTCCACTTTCACAGGACAATGCACTTGCACTCCTGGGTTTCTGTTCGGCAACACACCCCAGGGCCCAACTATTGACTGTATAAGTCAGGCTCTGGTTTGCCTTACCAAAACGCAAAAGCTCACATTTATTTAAATTAAACTCTGCCTGCCACTCCTTGGCCCATTGGCTATCTGATCAAGGTCCTCTTGTACTTTGAGATAATCTTCTTCTCTGGCCATTACACCACCTACTTTGGTGTCATCTGCAAACTTACTAACCATGCTTCCTGTATTCACATCCAAATCATTTATATAAATGACACAAAGCAGTAGACCCAGCACCGATCCTTGTGAGTGCCGGTTACATGCTCCCAGCATCTTTGAGTTTTATTCTGAATCCCTAAATCTCCTTTGTTAAATTCATACACTATTAGTCCCAGTAAATATTTCGGCCTCAGATGTGCTGTTTCCTTTTGCTACTCTGTTTTCAGATTGTACTACCAGCAGCTTTATGGTCAAAATTTCTTTGAGATGAGGTGTGCAGGAATAAGTCTAATTAACAAGTTAAGTCATGAGATTCCACACTTTGTCAAATTCTGGGCCATGCATACTAGATTTGTAAAGAAACCAAAATAGATTCACCATAGAGATAACAAGCTGTAGAGCTGGATGAACACAGCAGGCCAAGCAGCATCAGAGGAGCCGGATATCTGACATTTCGGGCCTAGACCCTTCTTCAGAAAATTCAGAGAAGATTCACCAAATGCCTTGAGTGAAAATGTTGCTTTTACTCAAAATTAGGGTGAATCTTCTATGTAGGTTGTTGGAGCAACTGGTAGCTTCAAGGCAACAAAGGTTTCTGAGGAAGGTCACTAGACCTGGAATGTTAACTTTGATTTTTTCTTCACAAATGCTGCCAGACCTACTGAGCTTTTCCAGCAACTTCTGTTTTTGTTCCTGATTTACAGCATCTGCAGTTGTTTCGGTTTTTATTTGGCTAATTAAATCTTGTTATTAAAATTCGGTTTTCGTTCTTTAAACATTATATTTTTGCAATTCTTCTAGTATCCCTGTCCAGGGTAAAAACATGGAAAATGACAACACTACTGCAGTAAAATCAGCAGCAGTCTGGCAGGTTGTTTTTCTTATTCTTATTATTCTTCGCTTTGTCAAAAACCATTAGTAATAAAAAGGCAGTGATTCATTTCAGTGCCTGCTGTCTGGGGTAGTGAAGGACTTGAAGAGAAAATGCAGATGCTTTTACGGTTCAAAGAGTGTGAAATTAAAAGGATGTACATCAGTTCCTCCCACAATGTGGCTGAGAATCACAGAAGGGCCACAATTCTGGCTATTCATTTCTGAGGCTGGCTTTATATTGCAACACATCTGTTTGCCATATTGCAACATTTCACTTCCACTTGGGAATAGGGTGAGATTGGATAGTTCCTGTAGGTGATATTGAGATGTACCATAGCTAGGGAATAATATATTGAATTTTTTAACAGAAAATTTTGAGTTTGTTAGCTCTTGCACAGGCTTACGGAAGGGATCACAGGTATTAAATCAATAGCTTGTATTTTGCGTTGGATTTTGCTGTAGGTGGTTTGAAGGAATCTGTCTGTTTAAATTTAATTTGTATTTTTTTGAGTGACACCTTAAATAAAATTGAAAGTGAACTGAAAAGACAACAGAACAGGTAAACGTAGAAAGGCAACTGACCCTCCTAAGGAAACAAAAACAAACTACGGACTGGAAAATAAAACTTGCGACAAACTGGGCCCATTTATTATAAAGGACATGGATCAGTCTAAGCAGAAATGGAGATAGCAAGAACTGAAGATGCTGGAGTCAGAGTCAATATGGTGTGGAGCTGGAGGAACACAGCAGGTCAGGTGGCATCAGAGGAGCCGGACAGTCGATGTTTCAGTCGGGACCCTTCATCAGGACTAGGGAGGGGAAGGAGGGTGGGAAATAAATAGAGGGAGGAGGGATGGGGCTGGGGGAAGGTTGGTGGGTTAGCGATAGGTGGATGCAGGTAGAGGTAGTGGGGATTGGTCAGTGTGAAGGGTGGGGCAGATAGGTGAAGAAGAACATGGACAAGTAGTGTCAGGTCAAGAGAATGGGAATGAGAGGGAGGGTTAGACATGGGATGAGGCCAGGGGTGGAGAGATTTTGAGACCGGTGAATTCAGGCCTGAATGGAGCAGCTGATGAGTCCGTTGGTATAGTACTGGCAAGCTGAAGAAGACTGAAGAAGAGGTCAGATCCTGAAGCTGAGAATAAATTTCTGCTACTGTTATTGTTGCTAGAAGACAATATTCCCAGGTCTAGCCCATTCACTTGGTGTATTTTTATTAATCTGGGCATTATTGGCAGAGCCAGAATTTATTGCTTATCTCCAATTGCACATTAGAAGGGGCTGGTGAGCTACCTTCTTAAACCACTGCAGTCCATTTGGTGTAGGTACGCCCACAGTGCTGATGAGGAAGGAGAGAGTTCCAAGATTTTGACCCAATGACTGTGAAGGAGCATGATATAGTTCCTAGTCAAGATGGTGCATGGCTTACCGAAGAACTTTCAGGTGTGGTATTCACATGTATTTGATGGCCTTGTCCTTGTAGATGGCGATGGCCATGGGTTTGGAAGATACTGTTTAAAGAGTTTTGGTGAATTTCTGCAGTGTATTGTGTAAATAGTACACATTAATGTCACTGTCAATCAGTGGTGGAGTGATTGAATGTTTCTGGATGTGATACCAATCAATTGGGTTGGATGTCTGGACTTTGTGCTGGATGGTGTCAGGTTTCTTCAGTTTTGTTGGAGCTGCACTTATCTAAGTAAGGGTAGTATTTTGTCACACTCCTGACTCATGCCTTGTAAATGGTGGACAGGCTTTGAGGAATGAGGCAGTGAAAGATTAGTTTCTGGTCAACGATACCCTCAGAATGCTGATAATGGGGAATTCAGTAATGGGAATGTCATTTAATATCAAGGGCAATGGTTAGATGCAATCTTGATGGTGATAGTTAATGACTGGCAGTTGTGTGGTGTAAATATTCCTTGCCACTTGTCAGGCCAAACTTGGATATTGTTTGTGTCTTGCTGTGTTTGGATGTAGACTGCTTCAGGTGCGGAGAATTGTGAATAGTGCTGAACATCAAGCAGTCATTAGCCAACATTTCCACTTCTGACCTTAGATTGAAAAATGCCATTGCTGTGAGTCTGGAATCAGATCTGTAAGTCAGATCTGGCATGGAGTACAAAATGTCAGATTTTTTTTATGGCAATCAACAATCGTTTCATGGTCATCATTAGACTATCAATTCCCAATTTTAGTTAATTCCAATTCCATTATCTGCCATAGTGGGATTCCTACTGGAGTCTCTAAAGTCAGACTGACTGTGATCACTAAAGTCTGAAAGTATTGCTAAGCCAATTTGTAAGATGTTTTAGTTGTATCATTTAATGTGCAAATTATAGCTTATATTTGATCACAGATTCCTATTAATTTATGTTTAACTCATGTTGAGACCATCCAGAAAAGATGTTTGAAGCACTTCTACACACAAAGGGTGATTGAATTCGCTTCCATAAAGGTAGTAGATGTTAGTTTAAATCAGTTGTTCGTCTAAATCTGAGGTAGACTCTTTTTTAAGCAAAGGTATTGAGGGTTATGGACAAAAGGCAGGTGTATGGAGTTAGGCCACAGATGGTCTGAATGGTGGAACAGGCTTATGGAGATGAATAGCTGCTCCTGTTCCTATGTCACTATGTTAATTCTGGATGTTAGAGCACATGAGAGAGACACCATTTAGTCTTTGCTTTGTTGACTCATCTATAGTAAAACTCCCTTTGTTTTAAACTATGGAATATTATGACTATTCTTTCAGTAAATAAGTGGTATTTCATATTGCTTTTATTTATAAAGTAGTTACTAGTCTCTACTGAAATTGTAACAGTGGCATGATGATTGACTCCATCCCTGTGACTATCAACACAGAATTGGTCTATGTACGATGTGACAGTTACTCCTTCACTCCTTCTGACTTGCCCTTCAGTACTGAAAATGTCAAACTTGACATAATACTCAATGACTTCACTAACTTTGACCTTTAGTATTGTGTCTTGCTGTGTGTTGCTTAACTTATTAAATCTCAGTTCTGCTTCAATACTGTATCATATTTTGTGTAACATAACAATTAACTCATATGCTCCAGCACACACAAGGTATAAGATTACATTGTGCCATACAGCTATTCTGTACTAGATTCTACTCAATGTAACGTTAATTCTTCTATTTAATTCCAATTTGCGTTTCAACATTAGTCCTTACTGAATTGACTTATCAATCACTCCTGACTTTACCCCACTGCAGGATTGTACTTTGGATGAAATGACAGCTCAGGCACTTTGACCACATTTGTGACAGTTGGGGAATGCATCTTTTCTGGGATACACACATAAGGAAATAGGGCATGGACATCTACTATGTTGACTTACACATAAACAATGGCGAATTGGAAGGCAAATGATGTATACAGAATGAAACCACAGCATGGGGTTAGTGTGTTCAGGAAAGGTGAGAGAAAATTCATGGAAAAATAAAGCTGAATTCAGATCATCACTCAATGAGTATTGACATATGGCTATGGTATTAGAATTAGGATCATTTTCTGAATTAGATTTGGCATGCAGCAACAGAATTTTTGGGACTCACTCAGAGTTTTGGAAGCACAGACACAGGCATTTAAGTGGACATGTGGCATAAGTTTTGTCTCTCAATGGCAAGTTAAAGCTTTGGTCATAAAATACAGAACCTATCAGGCAGGACAGCTTTTCTGAACTGGTTGGGAACCCAATTTGAATTTGTTGGAATATCATGAATATTCACCCAGTCCAATCAAATCATGTACATGGGTGCAATTTTATTAGTCAAAAATGGGAAACACGTGTTCACAACTCCGACTATATGTACAAGATTAGTATATGGCAGGTGGTATGTTTCCTCTAGTGAGTAATCTGTTTATCTATTACTTGGCTCCTTCAGGAAATAGCCGTTTCATTGTGTAAACGCTTGCAGTATTAATGCTGAAGGCTCTGGATATTCAGCAGCTCATGAGAAAGCAGATTCTTGGTCAGATAGGCTTCTTGCAACAGGATTATTACACTGTTAGGGGTGAAGACTTATTGGGGCCACTAGCCTGACCAATTGAGGCAGCTACACAGCTCATTTAACCCCACCTGACCGGGACACACAAGTGGGACTTAAACTATTATATGGGTCTATTATGATTGACGTTCACTAGAACCATAAATAGAACACGAGGTACACGGAGGGTACACTTGAACAGGAAATAATATATTGTGGATCTCTCTCAGCTCTACAGTCTGTTTTTTGACTGCCTCCCATATCGTCTGCTCAGGGTACCTGATTCACTCTCTTAAAGGGGCAACACACACCCAACAACATACAAAACACCCCTCCCCCTTTATTCAATACTCTCCTTAACAATATATATATAGATTCAACAACTATAACTATTATACAGGCATAGTAGCTAACAGATGTTTATCATCAAGAATATTAAAAAAAAAATTGGAAAAGAAAATGATCCTTCTATAGTGACATGGTCAGTCTCAGGGGGTATGATAATTCCTGGAAGACTGCCTCCCTGTCTCAGGAACCTTTTTGAGTGTCATTGCCTGGGATTCTGGAAGCTCCAGTTGTTTTGCAGGTATGTCCATCTCTGATTGGATCTTGTTGCCCTGAGACTTTGTTGTTGTCTCATCCCTGGGTGTGGCCAATCCCATCTCAGTGATACATGACTCAGTCAACACCACTGGTTGCATCTGGACTGGCTTGGTATTCTGAGGGACGTTCACCCATACCCTTTTCCCAGCTACTGATGCAGTGGTTTTAGAACAATTGCCAGATCAGGCACAAACTTACAATAGTAATTTACAAGTCCCAAGAACAATCTCAGTTGAGACACAGTCTCTGGTCTGGGGGCTTCTTGACAGCCTCCAACTTCTTGGGCACCTTGTGCAGTCCCTCACCATCAATAATATGGTTCAGATACTCTATGGAGTCTTTAAAAAAACTCACATTTCTTTCTTTTTACTTGTAGGCCAAGGTCCTGCAACCTTTTTAGGGTTTCGTCTAGGTTTTTCAAATACTCCTCTTTAGAGGATCCAGTAATTAAAATATCATCAGATAACACCGGACAGCTGGTGAGCCACTCAAAATTTGGACCATGGCCCACTGGAATAAAGCTAGCGCTGGTGTGATGCCAAAAGGAATTCGCTTGTAGTGGAACAGTCACCTGTGTGTCACTATTGTTAGTGGTGCTGGGTCTCCTACATGACTTCCATCTGCAAGTAGGCCTGTGACAGATCATTTTTGAGAATTTCTTTTCTCGAGCCAGTTCACTGAACAAGTCCTCAATGAGTGGGAAGTGGAAATTGATTTGGTCCCAGGGCTGGGTTGACTGTGACCATAAGGTGGTTACTGGTTCCAATCTCCCAGGATCACAGCCATTCCAGTTCCACCTCCACTTTAGGCCAGATGGTGTACGGGACTGGAAGCACCTTCAGTTTCCCGCTTCAACCAAAGCTTACTTTCTACTCCTTATGTTTCCCTCAGAGTTCCCTTGAAGACACCTTTATACCTGTCCAAAATCTCTTACGAACCGTTTCTTCGTCCACTAACCAATTAAGTGTACCCTAATTTAACTTTAATTTCTGTAACCAGGAGCATCTGAATAATGTAGAGCAGTCATCTTTCACTACATACAGAGGCAGTTCAACGCACTCATCCCTTAGCTGTACTTTTACCAGTATATAGCCCTTCAGTGGCACCACTTGTTCCATGTATGTCCATAGTGCAATTTTGGCAGGCTTCAATGGCAGTACCTTTAATTTTACCCAATATATTAATTTGGGAATCAGAGACACTGCTATACCTGTATCCACCTCCCTGTCTACCATCTTCCCTTCCGATTTGGGAAGAAATCAGAAATGATCAGCTTTACTCCATACTAACAGCATGTTTAACTGAAATTCTAAGGAATCTGGGCCTTTTGTTTCTCCCGCAGATCCAGCTGACTCATGGTCTGCTCCCTGGCTGGCAGCTTGTATCTTATATCTTGCCTTCTGAACTGTTTTCTTTAAATACGCTTTCTCTTGTTTGGGTTGTACCAGGCAATTTCAGGCAATATGGTCCACTCACTTAAACTGGCGACAATGGGCTTCTCGAGCCCAACATGTTGACTTTTTGTGGCTACGCTTGTCACTTCAGCGACATTCTACAGTTGGTACTGCACTTTGCTGAGTTTCCGCTACTTCATGCACATGGGCATGATCACTCAAATGGGTTGCTTCATTGGCAACCAGCTCCATTGAGCTGGCAATTTTGAAAGCTGCCTTGAAATCTAGGTCTCCCCATGTTAGTAGATTCCATTAGCTGGGTTCATGTCAGAGCCACAAACCAAAGTATCCCACAAAGCATCTTAGAGGAACCCTTCAAGTTTGCAATGTTCTGTTAACCTCTATAAGATGGCCATAAATTGGGCAATGGACTCTTCTTCGTGCTGTACCTGTTTATAGAAACAGAAACGTTCCACGATTATCAGTGGCTTTATTGCAAGATACCTCCCTAACACTTTGCATAGTTCTTGGTACATCTTCTCTGCAAGATTTTCTGGTTGCACTAGACTCCTTAGAATCACGAAGGTCTTACTCCCAACAGTACTCAAGAAAACCATGACATCTTCAGCCACTTTGTTCACCTTTAAGTACACATTAAAATGTTTGGTGTACAGAATCCAACTTTCTGTCTCTTCATCAAACAGTTCCATTGCGCCAAACTGGCCCATCACTTTGTTAACAACTGGCAGGAATTTTTGCTGCCACTTGAGTCTAGTAGCCATTCGCAGCTCGCGTCCCCTTGGTGAATGCTCTCCATGTTGGCTGCTCACTCACTGACTGTGTTAGCATACCGTTCTTCCCTGGCTTTGCCTGTGCCCATGTCCCCTTGCGACCTCTTCCCTTGACATTACCTCTACAATCCTGTGCCATTTTCAAAGTCTGGGTGATGTTCTTCCTCTCAGCAAATAAAAACCAGTGTTTGCACACAGTTTGTGGGCGGGATCCCACTCTCATTGTCAGTTATTATGATTGTGATTCACTAGAACCATAAATAGAAACTGAGACAGATGGGGGATAAACTTAAATTGGGAATAATTTATTGTGTACTCTCTCAGCATCACAGTAGGTCTTGCCTCTGTGTCACCTGATCCGCTCTCTTAAATGGGCAACACACACCCAACTACATACATAACAAGGATTACATTAAATTAACCTAATTGGGGTGCTACTTAAAAGAGCCATCCATAAAAAAGGTTCATAGAAAGGTGGACTGGGTGTCAAGGAAAGGAAGGGGAGTCAACTTGGATCAATTGCCAGGGACAATAGAAGGATCCTGGGAAATGGAGGCAGACACTGGAACTGAGAGTGGGGGGAGTTAAAGGAACAGGGCAATGGGGACAACGAAGGTAGGAAGTTATATATTAAAGAGTGTTCTAATGTGGTTATTTGGTGTGATAGGGAGGAAGAAAGAGGAATGGAAATGAATGAGGTGGGTGTCAGGGTAAGGCTGGGCATTGAAATCCTGTGGGAATGGGGTGAAAAGTTGAGGAAGATCGAGAAAATAATATAAGGGCTAATATTAAGAAATGACATTCAAGAAGGACAGAGGGGAGGAAAAGGGAAACAACAAGGGCATTAAATGTAATTAGTCAAAACTGTACACAAAAGGAGGGAAGTGGGGAGAAAAAAAAGTAAAAATAAGTTTAACCTAACCATGTTGTACAAACGCGAATACCAGAAGAGTGCCTCTGAAAGGGAGGGTATTCCTTCAAAGTTGAAAGACTGTAGGCCTTGTGTACTTTCATTGCATCACGACAGGTGTTTTTGCTGGAAACTCTGCATTAGGAGGCTTCTCCACATCCAGGGATGTTGCTGCTTGTCCAGAGCTTTCAGATGTACATGCTCCTCATCAATTTTGTGATTGCTTATAATGCAGCCAAGTCAGTAGCTCAGTACTGGGCTCAGTAGGGACCTGTTTTCCAGCCCTTTTCGGAGTGTTGGAGACCTTGCCACTACTTCCTCCTTAAGCTGCATGTGCAACGCAATACTGTGACTCTGAGGCTACTCAGATTTATAGTCACCAAGGTGAATGTCTCTGCACCAGTGGAACACGGATGGAATGGCTTTATTATGATTCACAATGGTTCTGACAGGCTGGCCCATGAAAATTGCAGAGGGGTAGGCCATACCTATCTCCAGAACAGAGCTGAACAGGTCAGGGGAGTCTTGGGTGCTGAACCAGCCCACACATGTAAACAGCACTTCTAGGAATGGGGTTGGAAATCCCAGAGTTAGTCTTGGCTGCCATTTTCACACAGCATAACGTCTGCCCAATGACTTGAAAATCCAGCTCATCAACTGCGCTTTGATAAACACATTCTCCACTTCTCTAATCTTAGGCTAGTTAAATTTATGTTGTCCTTATTAGTCCAATGTAAATAGTCTGCTTATTTATGCATTTCAAAATTTTAAAGAACTGGATTAAATATCTTCTCAGTCTTCTCTCCAAAGTAAATAAATTCGGTTTGATGAATTGTTCTTTATAAGTTGGAGTTTTAAGTCCTCGGTTCCTTTTCAATGTAGTTTTGAAGATGAATTGTTCACTAATAATCTGTAAACAGTTAGGATATATGTTGTCAAGTTATAATCAAAATATTTGTTGATGCATACCTGTTTTGATTAGTGTTGTTGATATTGTTCAAGTCAATTGCATACTTTCACTGAATGGTCAATAATCACCCCAAATCCTTTTACTTTTCCATCTTCTTTATTGAATACCTTTTCAATAATGAATAAATCTGATATTCTTGATACGCTCTTAATTGCATTATGTTCATACATCCAATTGCAATTCCTGAGACCTGAGGTTCTCAACCATTTTTTAATTTACTGCAGCCATCTTTGGAGATTCACGACTCATAGATGTCCCTCTTTCCCCCTGATGCTAAGAAACAGGAGAGTGCATAATTAATATTTACATACATATAGCTGGCAATTCACAATGCTTCCATTCTGTTCCATCACCACTTTAATTCAGCTGTTTTACAGTTTTGAGTTTTAATATCAATCTCTCCTATACTTGATATCTGGCTAGCCATGTGCATTACTGTCATAGGTAAATTTTGTAATATTACAGGAATCTTCACTGTTTACGATTAGAGTGAACAGATACAAATTTGGAATATGCAAAACTCACTATACTGTGCTTCTAAATTAAGGCCTTTCTTTTTTATTTCATTTTTATTGTCAAATTAATTCTCAATTTAGCGGCTAAATTGCCATTAACTCCATGAACCTTAAGCTTCCTTAAAAGTCTCAAATGTCACACATTGTCAAATGCTTTCTTCAAACTCAATTAAATGATATCCTCTGGATGGTTCCTGTTCATTAATTTAGTTAACTATTCAAAAAATCCCAGTTTGTTTGAGCTAAAGTTGATAGCTTATAAATCTAAGCTCCATAATCATTATGGTCTATTGCTCTCTAATAACCATTAATAGCATTCCAGTTAAAGTTCTCAATCATTTCTACTACTAAGGTTATTAGACTAAATATTCTACAATTTTCAGATAAAAGGCTTACTCTTTTTGGTGACTGGGATAATATTTGCTAGCCTCACCCATTTTCTCACTCTGCACAAAGTAAGCAATGTAACTTGAATATTTAAGACTATATCTTACCCTAACTAAAATGTAATTGGATATTGAATTTCTGTTTTTTTTTTGGAAAATCTGATTCTAACTGCTATTTGTAAATATTTCAGATGCTCATGCCAAAACAAGTGGATCTGAAATTTCTCTACAATGTTCAGATCTGGAGACTCAGATTAAGAATTATTCACTGTTTCGCAAGTTTTTCCCATAAAAATATTGGACCTGCAGATGAATTGCAGAGGGAGTTACACACAGGATTCCTGGGTTTGTTCATTTGCATTTCTGTTGGTCCATCAGTGGTGTAAAATCTATTAAAACTGATGTAAGCAGCTGAATTACCCCAAAACATCTCTCTATCCATTTGAAAAAAAAATTCAGAGAGTGACAGAGCGAAAACAAGCAAGAGCAGAACATTCCACAACACTTTCACGTCTTGATAATTTTTCTTCAAATCTAAGCAGTATATTTCCTATACTTGGTCAGAATTGTGATGACATGGACATCACTCAAATGTTGAGGGTGCCGTAGCTTGGTACCAATGAAGAGAGAATTTAGAACTTCACGATTAACATAAAAAAGTTCTCATCAAGATAACCAAAGGCAGGAAACATAAACATATTGGTACGTGCCATAAGCCATCCAGAAATGTAACTCCTGTCTCCTGGCTGGAATGCCACATTCCTCACCCTTGAACTAGAAAACAGTCCTGCAAAAAGTTAAGCAACCTTACCAGAACTGCCAAGGCAACACATTGGGCACTCTCTTTTCTTTCTGAGTACCATTGCACTCTTCACCTTCTTAAAGCAACATTACTGCAATGAATCCTTTGTACTGGCATCAGGTTAAGGGCAGCTCAAGCACTGCATTTCGCACAATGATCACACAGTTCCACTAACTTACACACATGACCATAAAATAGGTTTGTTCTGGATTTGAAGCAATGTTGATGAAGGACCCACTCAACCATTTTATAGTTGTTTCATTTTGCCCTCTCTTTCAATGCAATGGTCACCTCCAATTTACAATTTGTAGCATTTGCTTCTTGTCTTCCAGACACCAGCGCAGAAATTTTTACCTGCAATTGCATGAATATATGCCACCTCCTTAATGACAAAAAGGACAAACCTGCCATTGGGTTTAAGGTTAAGGTACCAAGAATTTATGGGTGCTTGCATCAAATTGGGATGATTCAAGAACTTACTGACTACATAAAGGCTTGGAGGTCAATATTCACAAGAATGTAGCAACTGTCATGTGTAATTTTCAATGTTTTGCCTTTTGCAGCATCTTCACAGCAGTTTTGTTTTTACTTTTGGCGCTGATGGAGTGACTTACAGTTCCTAACATATGAAGAATCCTCATCGCAGATCATCAGGCTGCATGAGGCTGTCTCAACTATTGGTTCCCAGCAGGTAGGTCTGCTGCCATCATCCTGTTTTAGGGTAGGAATTGATAGGGCCCTCTTGGTCTGGTGAGGGACAGGAAAACCACTTGGAACAGGCACTTGTCTTAAACAAGATGGAGTTTATTGCATGTTGGAACATGGTGATTCATGGAAGTTGGAGATATACAAGAAAGCGTGCAATTACATAGTGCCTATATTTACTCTATGATGATGATTGTCTCAGTCAATATTGGGGAAAGACAGACTGACAAGTTGTTTTGTGGATCTATTGAAATGATTTGAGACAATATTATTTTCCAAGTGGTTGAAGTAGTAACATTATAGTGTCAAAGATAGGATGCCCATAGGAAATGCTATGCTGTTGAGAAATCCTGACAGGAGCTGGGAAAAAAAGTCTGCTGTTGTTCAGACCCTCTGAGGAACAAGCGCAGATGTCTGTTGGCAGAATAACAAGAAAAGATAATACTTTGAAAAAGTGTTTTGCTGTTAAGAAATCTGTATTCTTAAGTTTCAGGAGCTCTCCACTTTTGTCTGTATCAGTTGATCCTGGCAGCTGTTATGCCTCGTAAATCTTAGCATAAGACACCTAAAGTGCATTAGCACTGGAATCCCAGGAAACTTGCAGCTGCTACACATTGGTTCTCTCTCTGGCATATGCCAATGAGGCCAGTGTGTGGATTGCAAAATGGATCAAAAGTTTGTGAGAGGAATGGGGAAATAACGTTTCAAAGATGAACAAGCTGTAAAAATAATTTTAAACTTCATTTGAGTTGATTTGATTTATTACTGTCACATGTACCCATGTTCAGTGAAAAGTGCTGTCTTACGTGCTTTGCAGGCACATCGTAGGATAAAGTGCATCAGGGTGACTGAACAGGATGCAGGATACACTGTTACAGCTGCTGAGAAGGTGCAGAGAGTGATCAACATGAACATTAATGAGGTCCATTCAAAATTCTGATAAGAGGCTGTTCTTGAATTGGTTCATCTTCTCAATAACGCAAATTTTCTGAACTGTTTTTGCAATGCTTGTGTCGTGAAATTCACACTCTAATTTTTAGAAATCTGTCTGCTGCTTACATAACTGAAAATTTTATTTCGACTCCTCAAGCAGCTATTTCACACCCACTAAGTTCTTCTAAATAATTGTGGTCCAATATATTAGCAATATGAGGCCAATTTGAATGCAGATGTGGGTAATTGCATTTCTGATGAGTAAATAGAAATGAGTAATACACAATCATTGGATATATGATTCTCAAAACTCATTCACACAATGTATGCATGTGTACCTTTTGCTTTTTGTGTTAAATTATGTTGGTGAAATGTCAAGACAAAAAACAGAGATGAAAGTATTTTTCAAAACCAAAACAACTGCAAATACTCTAAATCAGAAACAAAAAACAGAAGTTGCTGGAAAAGCTCAGCAGGTCTGGCAGCATCTGTGAAGAGAAATCAGAGTTGATGTTTCAGGTCTGGTGATCCTTTCTCAGCACAGATGCTAGCAGATTTGCTGAGCTTTTTCAGCAACTTCTGTTTTTGTTTCTGAAAGTGTTTTTAGGTTGTTGTCAATGCTTTTCTTCCTTACTAGCGAATGGGGGTAAGTGCTTGCTGGTAAGTGTGTTCTGGATAAGAGGCAGAGTTAAATGAAAGTATTTTATTGTTCTTTCTTTTGTCTGTAAACTGAATTTTTAAAATTTATTATTTTCAATTTGAAATCGGCTGTGCTTTGTTCCCTTATACCCTCTGTTTGTGAAGTCGAATTTTTAGGTGACCACAACAAACGTTCTCCGGCATTGATGGTCCTGTTTTAGTCCAGCAAAGTTCATTTTAAAATTTAAATAAGATATGTTTTCAAACAATTTATGATCACTTTATGATCATGTCTCTTGGACATGACAAATGTATGTATGTGGGATTTGCATTTATCTATATAATGTTAGTGTACATTAGATGTTTTCTACTAAATATAGCACATGACTGAATTGTTATTGCCTGTGGCTAATCAGTAATTTATATTAAACTCAAAGGATCCATATGTTTTATTTCTAAGAATTAGGACAGTTGATGAAGGAAATGTGTTCTTGTATTTTCAGCTTCCACAGGGTTAAATATAGTTCTACTCAGTTTTGTTCTCCACAGAATGATTATACAACACTTTGATCTTTGTATCATCCAAATATTATTTCATGAAGTCAGCCAGCTATGTATTTTAGCTCCTCCCATTCATTATCATTTCATTTTTAGCCATTGTGAGATACACCAGGCTATACTTTCTTCCACTGCACTAATTAGTCACCTATCTTTAAAGAACTGCCATGAAAAATGGTGAATTCATGACAAATGCCGATTTTATGTACATTTCCCATTTGTTTCATCTGAGATTCACGGAGAACTATTATCTTGTCTACTAAAATGCCTGATGGGCCTCTGAAAGAAAATGAACAATCTGATAGCTTTAACAAAAGGTGTTAGGCAAACTGATGCTTGAAGGATTTAACCCAGGCATGGAACATAGTAATTTATTTATTTGTTTTATTAAACAATAGGGTCACTCCTGCAATTATCTAAAGCCAAACAACTCACCCACAGCCCGAGCTAAATATCTTTTCCAAAACTTTAAAGCCAAACAGTGTTTTAATAATGATTATTGGATTTAAGACAACAATCCTCTCAACCAATTAATGCAAACTATTAAAAATATTAAATTAGAGAGAATGTTGTAAAAAGGTTAGCTTTTGCTGTTGTTATGTCAAGTGGTCATTATACAAGAGATGACCTTTCCTGCCTTTTTAGAGTTATCTGTTATACAGTGTTGCAGTATCATGTCCCTCTCTAAGCTTGAATTTGTCCAATGGTGCAAAAATCTTACACAAGTTATGTCAAACTGTAACTTTCAGATTCAAAGCTGAGTAGATATTCAGATTTATTCTAGTTCTCCCATATCAGCAAATATTCTAAGGTTGTGAGATAATGGGAAACATTTACCTAGGCCCTGAATGACATAAGCATTGGTGACATAATTGGGCCAATGATGAGAATGGAAAAAATAGATTCTCAAAGATGTCAAAACAAGTTCCAATTTTCCATATAAGGATTCGATGGCTGGATGAAATGTCATGAGTGAGCAGTGAGTGGTCTATTTCTATGCATCAACATCTCATCATCATCTAATCTTGCTTCATTTTCCAAGGGAGTGAAGAGACACTAGACAGTATCAATACAGGATATGGAAGTCAGAGCGTGTACTTGACAGCTGCAACTTACTGGCATCTTTTCTGGGCATCTATCTTATCGGGCAATCCCTAATATCTCAGAGCACACTGGAAGTGCAGTCACTGCCTGTGCCCTTCATCAACTTGAGTTGGCATCAACCAAGAACCAGCGTCATCACTACTTCAAGATATATCTCTGAGACTCTTACACAGTAATGTGTTTTGGAGATCCCCGGCACCTTAGATTGCAATGTTGCTGCCAGAATACTTTGCACGGAGGGACAGACACCTATCTCATGTATCCGAACAAGGCACATCTCATCCCTCTTAGCTTGCTGTCTTCACTCACTTTGCACTTACTTAGAAGTTCACAGCGTCTTTGCCTTGCCTTTTTATGCAAGTTGGGGAAGTCAGTTCCAAGGAATTGAGGCAACCTGATGGGCTGAAGAGGGGCCAATAATTGTAATGGGAGGCCCACTCAACATATGAGGATGGGAAATGATAGAACATAGGAAAACAAGGGGTACTACAGGCAGGACATTATTGATGGTCACTACCACTTTGGCTGATCTGGGCAATATTCCTTCGGATGAGAATGACTGTGGGCCTCCTGCATTATTGTCACATCATGAGGGCCTCAAACTCTGCATAAAGAAGCTTCTCTGAGTCTACTGGTGAACCAAAGAGCTAACTGTCCTTTCTGGCTGACTTCCTTTGAGGTAACAGTTCAGAAGCAGGGTGTGAAGGCCAGTTCCTGTCTTGCAGCATTTGCAGTGATGTGGACCTGGGGTTTTAATATGGTGTTGGTATCATGAATGTTACAAAGTCCCACTCTCAGCAGTGAGCACCTCGACCTCTGCTGCCCCACAATTGCATGAGATGGACACCAGAGAGGCCAGTTACATTATTAATGAGATGAAGAACAGAATAATGTGTGAGAAAATGTGTCATAGGCCACGACAGTCCAACTGCCATGAATCTCACTGAAACAACACTGCTAAAAAATGGGGAAATTCAGCCTTTATAACATGAGAGCAGGGAGGTGATGGAATTAGGTTTCTGCATGTAGTTCTGTTCAGAGCAATACAGCAAGCATGTCATTACAGTCATGAGGCTACAGAGGAAATTTGGAAGGATATTACCAGAAATGAAGGACTTTACTTATGAAGAAAGGTTGGATAGGCTTGGATTAGTTTCTTTGGGACTGTGGAAGCTGAGAGAAAATTTAATTGGGGCATATAAAAGTCTGCAAGGTATGAATAAGATTGATAAGAGGGACCTATTTCCCTTGTCAGAGCGATAACTATCCAGGGGACCTGGATTCAGTGTAATTAGCAGTAAGAATGGAGGAGAGTTATTGGTAAAGTACATGTTGAAATAAAAATAACTGCCCAAAAGGATGTAAGATCATTTAAACCTTATTGGGTATGTAGTTGAAGTTCTGTAAGCTACAGGGCTATGGACCAAGAGGTGAAAACTGGAAATTGCCTGAATAGTTTTAATTTGGCTATCACAGATGATGACCTGAATGGTCTGCTTCTGTACCATAGATTTTCAATAGCTCTCATTCAGACACCAAAAGTCTGAAACAACAATGAAAAATGCTTTTGAGAAAAATATAACTATTAGATATTTTTGAGATAAAAATCCTCCTTATTTTAATCTGGTTGAATATTTTAGAAATTCTAATTCACTTCGATTGCTTAAATTTTTTTAAAAAAGCTAGCTGTTTTCTATGTTTTAGAAAAGATGTTTCATTTAGAACAAAGAAAGAACATTCATTACACGGGAATCTAAGGCAATATAATTTTGTTTTACAGTAGCATATGCAATAGATGTTGTTAGATGATGATTTAGGATTTTTAATTTCTTCTCTTTTGATAGAAATATTTACTTCACTGTATTCATCAAAAAGGAGTTGACTGCAAGGAATATAAGGATTTCTAGTCACTTTCTCACTACAGTTTGTCATATTGAATGTCAGGAATTCCGAATACTTTGTGCATACATATGATTTGTGTAATACGGGTACATAAAATGGTATTAAAAATATCCTTCACCGTGTTCTCTCTATTAGTAAGCTAAGCAATGCAAAGAAAACACAATTGTTCCATGGTTTTCCCATAAGGCCTTTGAATGCTGTCCATTAATGACATTGAGAATATGCTAAGAGCAAGTTAGTGGATTTGACCGTGAATGCAAGGAGCAGTGCAAAAAAAATGCTTTAATTGCCAGTAGTTCAGAATGGCAGGTGTGTGTGTCACTTCCAATCAGGGCAGGAGTCAGCCAGTGAGTAACAAATAGCTGTGCAGTGGTAGAAATGGAGTCAGATTCCCTTTCATTTGCTCCATACCTGTCAATTCAATTATGTGAGTCTGTCCCAAGAAGCAAAAAGAACTGATTTACACAAATCATTATTATTTATATATATGTGTGTGTGTGTGTGTGCGTATGTATATATATATTTATACCCACCTGCCTGAAAAGAAAACCTTTTATGATAGAAATGTTACTAAATCCATTGATGGTAATCGCGAAAAAAAAAATTTGTTTGAGCTGAGATTCCAAAGTGCGATAACTGAGTTGTTATCTTAATTGTAAGGTAGCCAGGAATAAAACAACATTTTTTGCACCGGGAGTAAAAGGCATGAGAAAAATGGAATGGATTACTTTGGGAATGTTGATACATGAAATAACATATTTTACCATGGGACTAAAAAGTTAAAAAAGTAACATTTTGTACAGAACTATGAAGATTCTGTTTTTCATGTCCTACATTGGGTGCCCTGAGTTCTTTGCATTGTGTCTGTGGTGTGTTAAAACATAGTTTCATTCTAGCTGCCTTGTGTTTTGTGGTATTTTTATTTCAATACTTTGAATTTATTGGAACATCCTGTCTGTTATATATACTTTCTGCATGTACCTTCAGCTTGATATTCAATATGTCCGGTACATAGTACATCTGCGACTTTGTATTTTATAAAGTGGGGAATATACAATATATGCTACATACCACAGTACTCAGTTTATTCAGTATTGTACGTATTCGCTCAGAATATGCTGATGTAGAGTATCTGTTGGTGTTGCTCATTTTTGCATTTCCCTCACTTTTCAACCATGTTGCCAGAATGGAAAATTACCATTTCCACAAGGCTAACAGTGCATTGACCCAATTGTCTGTCAACGGTGTGATTTACAATTCATGGACTATCTCTTCATCGTGGCAATTTGTACATAAATAACGGTATGTACGTTTAACTTCCTGTTACTCTGGGAGTTCTTTCTGGCGTATGCATACTGCAGTACAATCTGTGCATATTCTTTATACCCTGTAATTTATCGAAATTCAAAAAAACTAAGCTTTTTAATGCTTGTGATTAGTTTCTTTTCTAATTAATCAAAAATCCCTAACAATCCACCAAATTTAAGATTCTGGATAAATCAGAGAACAAAAAAAAGTCCAAACTGAATAAAAAAATAGATGTTTTAGTGATAGTTAGACCCATAGAGGGCAAAATTACTCCAAGAGTGGAGGATTGGAACCATGTCCTTCTCTGAGATAGAAAGCATCTCAATTACCAATGTTGCACAGCCAATATTTTGAACAGTCAAACAATATTTATGAAAGGTGAGATTTTAACATTCACCTAGCATTAATGCATGTGGCTACATAAGTGCAGTTCAAAATATTAATATCTAATACTGCCTGAATGAATATTGTAATTCACTGCATCTTCCCTTGTGTTGGTCTCATTGTATAACCTCTGGGATCCCATACAGTGAAATTGGTAACACAGGTAGAAATAAATGACAACTAGGATTGATCAAGATTGAAGGTGAAGAACTCTGTGGTTTGATTACTAACTGGAAAGAGAGTATTTTGGTGTGCAGGACTGTCATATAGATAGCCAGAGTTTATTCAGTAACAATAGGACTGGAAAGTATGGAAAAGCAGAGCATGTTTGATATGCTGAATGCGAAATTGTGATTCAGGATTAGCCTTAAACTGCAATTTATAGTGTAAACAGAGTGGTGGCATGATACGTGGTACATTTACATTGCCATAGGCTGCTGTGATGATATATGACTTATGCTGGCGGTGCAGTGATTAATCATTAGCATATTTAATTCACTTTAATTGCTGTAGTTAATGACCATGTTTTTTATACCAGTGAACAAGCTTTTAAGCCTCCAGGCTCCAAGGCAGTGGGCATAAATTTTATATGCACAAAGTTAATCATTAGGTATATAATTAATATTCATGAATGATGTTTCGAGTATGGAGAAAGACAAATAGTTTGAGTAAAACACTGATTCTGTTAAACGAAGTCTTCAGAATTTTAATTATATGCTGTAATCCAGTGTTACATTATTAGGGACGCCCCATTCAAATATTGTTCAAAAATATTTAAACATCAGGATAAATTTTCAAATTTTTGATGTTTTTGTACTTTTGTTGAAGACTGGTCTTATAAGAGTCACTGTATGTCTTGCAAACTATGCAAATAAAGTCACAACAGCCCCACTCCCTTATTAGAGAGAGACAACTAGTGGTGTTTTAACCTGGGGATCATCATGCCTTGGGTGAGGGGAAAGGTTGACAAAGAGGATCCTTCATAGTAACATCAGCTGGTGCAGGAATTGAACTCACATTGTTGCTGTAGTGATTACAATGAGATCAACCAGGTGGACTTCATAGAATATGAGTTCTCTGATTGGAGCTGTTAACCTGGTCCAATTAGGGAGCCCTGGCTGACAGACATAAACAGGAGTGTCAGAGCTTCTGTTTACTCTGAGAGAAGCCAGGCCTGTGTGAAATACTATGCACATGTAAAGAAAGGGTGACTTGGTGATGGGATACAGGCCTCTGTGGAGTTATTTCAGTGGCGACGAGAGAGGGATTAATGATCTAACAATGCAAAAACGCCTACTAGCTGAAGCCCAATTGGACTTCAAACAGGCACTAATACTGGCTTTGTCATAAGAAAATGCGGCAAGTGGAGCACTTTTTACAGGGTATGCTGGTGGAAGTGGACACACTTGCCAAATTGACTGAGCTTGGGGACACCACTTGAATGAAGACAATTGCATAGCCTCTCTCAGCAAAACCCCAAAACAAAACCAAGTCTCGACCAAATGTTTAACATTTTCTTCGGGATCTGTGCCAGTAAGTCATTGTAGTTGCTGTCAGTATGCAAACTCGAGACAGCAAATGAGTCTGAATTGAGTAAGAAAACTCATAGGATGGTATCCAGAAGAGTGCACACCCTGGAAAGTCCACCTTGGTCTGGCCTGAT
Source organism: Rhincodon typus (assembly GCF_021869965.1). NCBI lineage: Eukaryota > Metazoa > Chordata > Chondrichthyes > Orectolobiformes > Rhincodontidae > Rhincodon > Rhincodon typus. The sequence goes on from NC_063345.1 coordinate 45,393,149, forward strand.
CAGTTAAATTGCTTAGCGACATCCAATCAGAACCAACCAAAATAAATGTCCGGTTAAATGGTCACCTGGTTCTAATGGAGGTTGATATAGACTCTGGTGTATCAGTAATTGCAGAACCAGTCGCTAACAAAGATTGCCATCAGCAGCTCTCTCACAGTCGTAGGAATTGGCTGGGTATACCCTGGACTCAATTGCGCATTGACTATGCAGGTCCTTCCATGCACTCAACGTTCTCAGTCACTGTGGACGCCCTCTCAAAGTGATTGGACGTGCTTAGAGTTTATTCATCAAAATCGGGGACGTCAATGGAAAAGTTACAAGTATCTCTTGCAATACATAGACTCCCGGAAGTGTTGGTCACAGACAACGGGCCATCATTTATCTGCTCCTCTGATGCTGCTTGGCCTGCTGTGTTCATCCAGCTCTACACCGTGTTATCTACTTCCTAAAGTCAAATGGCATTCGGTATATGAGGACAGCTCCATACCATCCACTGTCCAATGTTCTGGTGAAAAGAGCAGTCCAAACTTTGAAGGCAGGCTTAAAGAAACACCCTACAGCTTCACTCGATACCAAACTGTCCCAGTTCCTACTTATTTATCAGACCACCCCTCATGCAACTACATGGTTATCTCCAGCAGAGTTAGTAATGGGGAAGAGACTCTGCACCAGGATAAATTTCATCTTCCCACACCTCAGGGGAGGGTGAAATGGCAACAGGAAAGCCAATGCTAGACACAAAACTCCTTTAAGCGAGAGACACAGTTTACTGCAGGGGCCAAAGATTGGTGCTGGAACTATAGAAATGGCCCTGCATATGTAAGAGGCACGGTCAACGCAAGGTCAGGTCCCTTGACAGACAAAGTTTTAGTAGGTGAGGCAGTTCTGAACAAGCATGTGGACCATATGAAAGCTGCAAACTTGTGAATGGGGCAGAAACAAAGCATGCCCGGACCCTCAGAATGTCTTGAAAGGCTGTCGGATCCTGTAAGTTCTTCCCCTGCACCTGGACTTGAAGAAACTTTGAAGTCTGAGATGGACATGCAGATGTTGCAGCCTTGATGCCTTTACCACCTGAAGAAGAAGATGAATTTCTTCCAAGGTGCACTGGGTGCAAGAAGTGGGTTACACACTGCCTGTATCTGAGGCTGAGGCAGAGGAACTGGACCTGGTCTGAAAATGCTTCAGGAGAGGCTACAAGAGAAAGAACAGGCCCATATCCCCGACGTGAAGGGGAGGGATGTAGTGATTGCAACGAGGTCAGCCCGGTAGATCTCACAGAATATGAGTTTCCTGATTGGTGTTGTTAATCTGGTTCGATCAGGGATCCTGCCTGACAGATATCAACAGGAGCGTCAGATGTTGTGTTCACTCTGAAAGCTGGCTCTGAGGGAGTTGGATCAATGTCAAGAACTCTTCACGGGTATAAATAAAGGGTGACTTGGTGACAGAATACGGCCGCTGTGGAGTTATTTCAGTTGGTATCACTGCATTGCAGACTAGCCAACTATACAAATTACCAGTAGTGAAAAAAAAAATTGCTGGAAAAACTCAGCAAGTCTGGCAGCATGTGTGGAGAGAAATCCAAGTTAACAATTCAGGTCCAGTGACCCGTCTTTAAAACTGATAGTAGCTAGGAAAATTTTTTTTTATGCAGAGGATTTGAGGGGAGAGGTGGGAAGGAGGAAACAATGGGTGAAGATAGAGCCCAATGAGAGAGAGGAACAGTTGTACAGACAAAAGAGTGGATAATGGTCTGCCCAGGAGTTTGAATAGCTACTGATAGTGGATAACAATGGATAGTGTATGATAGCAGACCATGTGATAGTAAGGCGTGGTGCGTGGTTGGGATAAGGACATGGGAGAAAGTGCCTAAAACTACTGAACTTGAATCTCAGCGCAAGCTGGAAGAACAACACTTCATTTTCTGCTTGAGAATCCTACAGCCTTCTGAATTTAACAATTTTAGGGTTTGAGGGCTGAATGGCATATGCTAATCTTCTCTTGAACTGACGCTGTGGTATGTAAAAGTGGCAGCTATTAACAAAAGTGCTGTGGTCTGAAATTTTTCAGGAGGTGAGAGTCACAGTCGCAGCACTGGAAGTGGGTGCTGCATCCGTGCAAACAATATGTTAGCTTCCAGGAGGCATGGGGCACGTCTGAATGATGAGTGGAATAGACAATCGGGTACCAGTACCAGTGCCACTGTCAACTCCATCTGACTCACAGGCAGGTGCTTATGTCATCTTTAAAAAGCTGCCAGCCCTTCATATGGTGTTGCCTTGTTGCTATGGATTGCCTCTGCAACTGTACGGACAATCTCTCTGTCAGATTTGAAAACCTAAAGTGTAGACTGAGAGATTGCTGTCCACACAACAAAGAGAAGATACTGGATGGTCCCATGTTTTAGTGCTACCTCCTTTGAAGGACAGGATGTGAGGGCTCTCTTTCCAAGGGAAAGTGTAGATTACAGACTAAGTAAGTCTCATCAGTGATCCCAGAGTAGGTCCATTGCATGGGTCACCCCTGTACCCTCATCCCCCACCCACAAAAACACACACACACACACACACACACAAAACCTGGTACTGCATGCAAGGCATCAGACAGGTAAATGGGCCTTCTTCACTTGAACATGGTGAATTCTCCATTCTACTCCAATTTGCAGCTTGTCTGTGGTAATGCAAGTCAATGTATCAGATGGGGAGGGAGGGAACAGCTGCGTGGTGGTAAGTGGATGAAGCAGAAACATATTCTTTCAATTACATGCTGCATTTCATTGATTTGTCTTTGCTGATCTCCACCACATCCTTGGAGAACAAACCAATGAGGGAAGCATCTGTAAATCCCATCATGGGTCAAAGATCAGTCAGCTGTACATATGTTGTGGAATCTCCTTGATGAGTTCTTCCTTCAGCTTGCAAGAAAAAGGGGCACACAACAACAAAGAACATGGAGTTGGTCACCAACACCTCCACACCAAGCTCTGTTCAAAGCACTTTGCCAAGTTGGAGCTGGATGCCTCCGTGCTCTCTGGTGGTGGCATTATGTTTTCTCATGGGTCTGCCAATGCACTTAGCATTTCTGTTTGTAATCATCTGCCTTCTTCCTGTGCAACTGAACTCATCTGTGCTGCCTTACTTGCCAAGGAGCTGTGTCCTTCCCCAGCCTCTGGCTGCCGGCCACTCATAACTGGTGACTCACCACATGCTGAGCCAGGTCCAGTGATACCCTCTTAAGTATGTACTGCCCAGTTTCTCTGCTGGTGGCTGTGAGAATGAAACTGAGTGATGATGTTCCTTCATCATCCAGATCCAGCACCTCATGCAATTCATGCACTCACTTATTAAGGTGGCAGCTTTTGGTACCTGAAAGGCTAAGGTCACAGGAATGAAACTGTAGTGAAGAGAATGGGCAGAACACAGAGATGCCTGCTTACATCATCTCCAGCTTGTACCATGAGGAAATTGTGGCATGAGAGGTAAGTGGAATGTGAAAAGGTGCACGAAGTAAACTACCATCTCTGGTGGCTTTTTGTCCTGCCCTATACATTACTTCGGTTGAGTCTGTTGCTACTGCATTTTCCTTTGCTTGATATCTCTTTAAGAACAAAATGGCTGGGGAGAATTTTGGAAGAGTGTTCATTGGTTGCCTGATTATAAGAGCATTAGTTTCTAAGAAATACCCACTGGATTTGGATTTCCCATGGGGAAGAATAGCTAAGAAGCAAGGATTATAGAGAAAGCTAATTGCTGTGATATTGGCTTTCAGGCTTTTTATTTGTTTAGCAGTTCAGAAGACCAAGCATTCCTGCAAAGATAAAACAAACAAAGCGCTCTCTAAATAGAATAATTTTCTTTTCTGCCTTCTTCAAGTAGATCCAGATGTTGAAGCAGGTCTCTCAGAATAAAGAAGAGAATACAGGAAGAATCTTTGATATGTTATTTAAGTGTAGGGGCAATGTGTTAGGTGTTGGCTGACAAGCCACCCCCAACACCAAGAAAACCTGCCCAAATATCCACCAATCAGCTCATTAAGAGCTGAGGTGTACTTGGGCAAGTTTCTCAGAGAATGACACGCCTGAACTCTGGCCTTGCATGGCTTCAGACCCTGGCAGCTTCTGGATTCTAAAGTTTGCTGGTTGAGGCATACTTCTCAAGAGAACCAGCAGCAACAATTTCTTATACTTTTTTTGGCAAGGTGGTAGTTGTGGAGAAAAGGCGATCAGTGAGGTTAGAAGTATGGGCAGGGGGAATGGCAACCCATCTGTGGCTCTGATTGCCCCTAGACTAGGGCAATTGGAGGCCCCCTCTCCCAGCAAACAGATTGTCTTGGTTTTCCAGTCATGAACCTAACTGCCTTTTTCATCCATCAGAGAGGCAGATGATCTTTGAGCTAGTGAGTTGAGGCCTAAAAGTACTCATTAAGTGATTGCTTAAAGGCCTTAATTGGTGGCAAGCAGAGAAAGTCACCCATGTACCTTTTTGCACATAATTTAATTAGTGAGATAGTCAGAAAGAGGTAAACGTCTCCTTAAGCCCACCTTGTCCAATTGTTTCCCTTTCTGGTCACCTTTCCTGTCATTTCTAGGGAGGAGACAACCACACGTGTAATACTGTGTGTTATACAGAACACTGAAGTAAGGAAAAGTAAGACATTCTGGATTTGACAATACAATTCCTGCTGATGAGATGGTGCTAGCCCTCACCAGGTCAATTAAAGAGGTCAGATAAAGGGATCCTCTTGGGATTCTGTGTCAGATGACTATAATGAGTCAAGTAAGAGAGAGTTCCCAGACATGCACCTTGTTGGTGGTAGCCATGTCAGGGGACTTTGATACAACATGGCTCCTGGTAAATGCATCTCAGGTGTGAAAACAATTTGATAGAAAGTGAGAAATCATAAAAACAAAAGCCAGTTTGAGGTGGGAAGGCTATGACTTTGCATATTTGTGAGAGAAAAATGTCAGTGTTCATTAGAATGTGAGAAATATTTTTGTAGTATCAACTATTTAAAGTAAAATTTGCCATTTTATTTGAATTAAATTATATGAACTTTAGTTGATTATTACAGTAAAAGTTGTAAAAAGATGTAAAGTTATTCAGTCATTTTCTTTCCATTGATGATGTGGGGGGCTTGTTTCTTTTACAAATGTTCTTCATGTCTACGGAGATCATAAGACAACTCTGGTCAGCACCTTCTCCTCAGATGGTCAGAATACGTTGCTGTTTTGGTTGTCCATCAGTTAGATGCTGCTGCCTCTGATTATGGACCAGTTGCTCTCTAAAGATAGATGAAGTATGTCTGTGAGTGGTGTACAATGTGCTTCAATGAAATAGCTGACATAGTTGAATTGCTGACAGTGTGTGCACGCTGAGAGAGATGGGTGTGATCCTTGCAGCAGAGCTATCTTTGTGCAGTTGAAGAGGAGCAATGAATGTTAGCATTGGATCTTGCTCATATAGTAGATGAGTCAAGGGGATGTGTTGAATAGAGCAGTGCGTGAGCTAACAGTTCACTGGTTAGGATTTGGCAAAGATGTAATCAGTGACTTCGCTAACTTCTGTAAGATCATTGAAATTTCTGCAGCACTACATCCAAGTCCTTGAGGGTAGATGCTATCATTCACTGTGATAACAACTGATTCCACTGCCTTTGTATCGTCTTCTGCAGGGTCCTGACCCCTGAGGAAGATTCTGTACTCCTGTTGAATTCCTTCAGTAAGAGCTTTAGTGCTGCTTGTTGCACCATTTCTACTCCTCCTTCTGCTGACAAACTCTCAAAACTTCATATGCCATTCCATTTCTTATTTTCAAAATAGTGTGTATTGTTTCTCCTATCTGGTTGCACTGTCCAGGTGTGTGATCTTGAACAAATGCCTTCTGTTTTCTCTGATCTCCTCAGAGTTTACCATATTATTACACTGGTGATAATTCACACTTAACCATTGTATGGAAAACAATTCTTTAATATCCAGAGTTGATTTAATAAACCAGATATCTCTTGTCCTTGAACTAATGATTAGTCAAAGTGCAAAACAACTAGGAAAATTTGCATAGAATGTAATATAGATTGGCATAGATTGGATTGCATTTGACAGGCATTGTCTAACGAATGAATGCTTCAACTGATTCAATGGTGGTGGATATTTTGTTTAAATTACTGTGCAAAAGGGTTGGAGTTTTAATTGACAGTTTCATAGGCCGGAGAAGTGGCAAGTGAAGCTTCATTTACTATATGTGAACTTTTATTCTTGAAGTAAATATGGAGGTTCAACCTACCTACTTGTTGCCTGCACACTGTTTTAATTTATATGTTAGCAACGTCAGGGCTTCTACTTTGGTCATGAAGTTGCCAAAGGACTGGAAGCCCTACTGCTTCACTCTCATGTATGAATAGACACTATTTTGTAGGAAAACCATCCATTACTCTCAAGCTTACTTTCATATTGGCTTAGGTCACTTCCAAGGGTTTCCCTAGCCCCATGGACACAACATATATTGTGCTGTCCTCATTGATTGTACATATCACAAGGTCTGAATGTTTCTTCCTGCACTTGAGAGATGCTCTTTGTCTAGACTGCTCCTGCTCTGAGACTGCTACACCTCTGTCTCAACCTTATCCAAGAGAAACTATTGCCTGACTCTTAGGAGTTCCAAAACATCTTTTATTTACACAGTAAGGTCCAGAATATTGATCATTGTATTACTTTTGTTATGATCCCAGCTGATGTTATTCATAGAAAAGTCAAATCCCAAATGGAAACCTGGTTTATACGTTCATACTTTGTTTTAATTTCATTTTGATTAAGTGGTCTCTCACTGAAACATAAGCAGGCTATGCTGCTGATTTTATATTAACAATAAAACTGAAATTTATTGACAAAGAAAATGAAGGTAATATAAATAACCAAACTACTTATAACTCAAATTCAAAGATTTTAAAACACATGGTAAAAATATACTTACAAAACAGAAGAATCTGGGTGTTCATATACATGAATCACAGCAAAGTTAGCAGGTAAAGTGAATAATTAGAAAGGTAACTGGAATGTTGAGCTTTATAGCAAATGGTTGAAACATAAAGTAGGGAGGTCATGCTACAAATCTTTAGGGCATTGCAGAGACTGCATCTAGAGAATTGTATATGGTTTTGGTCAACTTAAGGAAAAATATCCTTGCATTAGAAGCAGTTCAGAGAAAGTTAACTAGGATGATTCTTGGCAAAAAGGGGTTGTCTTATGAGGAAAGGTTGAGTGAATTGGGCCTGTAATCATTAGAAGAATGAAGGGTGATCTTATTGAAGCAATTCTGAGGAAGGGTCACCGGACCCGAAATGTTAACTCTGATACTTTCTTAAAAGACTCTGCCAGACTTTGCTAAGCATTTCCAGCAACTTGGGGCTGTTTTCTGCAAAAACAGGAAGAGTAACATTTTTGAGGAGACGGGATGATAGCAGGTCTGAAAGGGGGAGGGACAGCACCTGAGAATAAAGAACTGTTGACAATACCGACAATCCTGGGGACCAGGCTGGTAAGCAGTTAATGTGAACATGGTTGAGACACCACAGATGAGGCTTATGGATAATATGAGCTCAGAAAGGGCATACGTTGACAGGAGAGGAACTAGAGAAGAAAGCACGTTCAGGGCTTGGGAGAGAAGAACCTTCAAAGAAATTTAGCCACATGGATTATTCTATGATTCTATGACTAGTGGAATGGAGGAATGTGGCAGAGAAATCTGATTAGCTGATCTCAATCAGTGTGACAAATAAATCCATGAGCTCCTTGCACTTGTTATTAGAGTGCAGACGTAGGAGACAAGGGAGAACGATTTCAAAAGGTGGTCTGAAATGGAAGAAAAAAGTCAGGATTGCTATTGCATTCCAGAAATATCACGGGATAGGGAAACATTTTGGCAGAAGAGAACAAGACACAACAGTGCTTTATGTGGACCAGCAAATTTAATGATGAATGCATAAATCAGATGACTGCCATGTCCATTCAAATCTACATTCCTTGAATTTAAGGAAGTGAGATGAGGGCCATACCAGAAGGGAGGCCCGGGTAAGAGGATTTAAATGTGGACTATTTCATCAAATGTGGAGACAAAGGTGCAGTTGAGCAGCATAGTAGATGCAGAAATATACTGGCAAATGTTAGGGCTTTGAAAATAAATGGTCTGAGAGAGAAATATTTTCAGAGGTGGATACCGACAAAGTAAGACTGGGAGGGGAAAGGTGTATTTGATGGAAAATGATACAAGGAAGTGGTCAGGAATGACTTTAGCTATGGTTGTCACAGGAGAAGTGGCGAGGCCTTGTGAAATGATAAGATCAAGGGGTTTACATAAAAATGAGTTGGAGAGTTAAGGCAGAGAGAAAGAATAAAAAGAGATTGGTGAGCAGTGAACTCAGTGTTCCCAGGCGAGAGACTGAATGACAAATTGAGATGGAGATTGAAATCATCAAGGATGAAAAGCCGGAGATTGTGGGAGGAAAACAGTGAAACAGTTTTGGTAATTCTGGGGTGGATGGTAGACAATGAGGCATTTTAAATAAAAGGCAAGAAACATAGAACAAGCTAAGATGCTTTAGCAAGTGCCAGAGATATAGGGACTAAGAGTAGGCTGGGAATGGAGGACATGTGATCCAGTGATAACTATAACACCATCACTGCAAATGATCTGGATGGAGGATGCATTGGCAGACAGAGCCAGGTAGAGGGGTTCCATTTACAGGGATATCATCAACAATGTTTCCTTTAAGCTGCGCATACTGCAGCCACTCCGATATTCCACAAAAGGTGATTGGTGTCAAAACGCCAGTTGCAGCATTGACTTCCAGTTGTCACTGCTGCACATGGACCTTGGAGGCCTGCAGAGCCAGTAAGAAAATGAGAAGGAATGCTGGTCAATGCATTAATCCACTGTAAGCTCATGAATTTCAAGAGCCTTGTTTACTTTAATTATTCATGGAATGTGGGCATTGCTGGCTTTGCCAGCATTTATTGCCCAGAAGGCAGTATCTAAGAGGGGAGAAAGAAAAGGAGCCATGATAACAAGCAAAAAGAACCCAAAAGGTTTAAAGGGCAAAAAATATAAAAGTGCTAGTAAACGTTTAAAATAGAGGTGATGGACTTGTAACAGCAAAAAGGGAAAAATTAAAGAAGTAAGGCTGATCAGAAACAGCTTCTCCAATCCCAATTTTCAAGGAGTTACAAGCTTGCTTAGTGAAAGCTGGAAAGTTCCACAGTAAAGGGTACATGAAGACAAGGTTAATGTCAACTTCTGCCTCAAATAAAGTGAATGAATTGGAAGAAAGGTAGCATGCTAAGGATAACAGCGTGCACTTTAATTACAACACAACATACCTTGCATGCATACTCGTGGCAAAGGAAAACTGACTTTGCAAACTCTAGACTAGCAGGAAAGGAATACAGATTTTCCAGTCACTTCAAGGACACTTGCAACACAGACAAGAGCCAGCTAATGGCAGGAAAGCTCAACGTTATTCTTAACTGTTCTGCTTCTAGCTACTGAGATAACAAGTTGTAAAGCTGGATGAACACAGCAGGCCAAGCA
>NC_063345.1:45403129-45531281 GCF_021869965.1 Rhincodon typus
CTTGTTATCTCAGATTCTCCAGCATCTGCAGTTCCTACTATCTCTGCTTCTAGCTACTATCAGACTAGTGCCACTGTATCAGTTAATGCATGCATCAATCAGCATGACCAGTTCTTTTATCTTTCCTAATCAAGAGCAACAGGAAGATGGTTTGACAATTTCACGAGAAAGCTGCATTTGAGAAAGTACAGGAAGCTGTGCAGTCAACAGGAATAATGTTTGCCCTCAATAATAACTTGTCTCATCTTGTCTGTTTTCTTTCACATACCTGGTGCTACTTCCTAAAGTCACAGACACCATTCACTGGAATACCTGTGCTGCTGCTGGCAAATGTTGATGATACTAGTTACTATTATATTGTGGATCACTTGCAGGCAGTTTGCTATTTCAACCCTACGATACCTGAAAGAGAATAATTGTTGAAATACTGACTGAAAGAGGGAGCCTCGAACTGAGCTCAATTTACATCATGAACACAAAATATTGCAGATGCTGGAAATCATAAAAAGCAGAAAATACTGGAATACTCCAAAGGAATAGCAGTAACTGTGGAGAAGGAAATAGAGTTAGTGGGCTGAATTTCAACGTAGGCTTCTAGACCCCAGTGTTGAGATGTAAAGTGGGTCCTCTGCTGGAAATTGTTTAGTAATTTTAGCAAAAGCAACCTTCACATAAGCAGCTGGCAGGTATACCGCCCAGTTACAGACAGCAGGATAGGCCCTAGATCTGCTGGCCCAATCAGAAGAAATCCATAGGATCTCTACAGTGTGGAAGCAGGCCATTCAGCCCATTGAGTCCACACTGACCCTCCAAAGTGCATCCCACCCAGATCCACACCCTACCCTATCCTATCCCTGGATTTCCCACCCTAAACACTTTGGGCAATTTAGCATAGCCAATGCACCTAACCTGCACATCTTCAGATTGTGGGAGGAAACCGGAGTACCCAGAGGAAACCCACACAGACGTGGGGAGAACATACAACATCCATACAGACAGTCAGCCGAGGCTGGAATTGAATCTGGGTCCCTGGCTCTGTGAGGCAGCGGTGCTAACCACCGAGCCACTGTGCCACCCCAAAGGTGGTCATTCAGAAGCTGGTGGTGTCAGTGATGATGCAAATATGAGACCCTAGAGTTGTAAATGAATGTAAGGCTCCAGTAGGGTTAACACTGAGGAGTGCCTTAAGCATTGGCTACTATCAAGATATCATATGGACTTGGAGAAAGAACAGCTCAGGATCTCGAAGAGGTAGGACTTACCATCTGACGGCTCCACATAGTACCCAGAAAGGTGATGTTAATGTAATTTGTACATCTTGCTATCGTACAATGTTGATCAAGACAAGAACCTTTTGTAGAAAAACGATGATGGCAACAAATCGATCAGGATAGTGCACACAACATGGTGAGCTGTGGTGAGGATACACCTTACATCATGTTGACAAACAATGCAGATTCCTTTTAGCTGCAGCGTACAAAATACTGACAGCCATGGAGATCTAAATTTTCTGCAGATACAACTTTAAGCAGGCTGCTCATGCAAGCCATCAGCAGCTGGAATATTTGAGGATATTTGAACTTGTATGAGAACCCTACAGAAGAGAAACTTGTGGCAAAGTACAATAATCCAGAATAGACAGTTGATGGTAGAATTCATTTCAGACCTGGCAAGCAGCAAGAGTTAGCTAAGAACTTTATAGAGCTGACCACCAATTGCACCAAATCAATTACAAATCAAAGATTATAGGACCAATGCTGAAGAAGAGTCATTGGATTCAAAATGTTAATGGTATTGTCCCGGAATATTCTTTCTCAAGGGCAAATAGGGACAGATAATAAACGTTGGTCCAGCCATTGACACCCACATTTCATGAGTGAATGAAAGAAAACATTGTTCCTCTCTCAACAGATACTGCCAGGTGTGCTGGGCTTCTCTACCATTTTCTGTTTTACTTAAAACCTCTAGCATTTGCGGTATTTTGCTTTTATTTGAATTTTAAATTTGCAGCACTTGTCTTCTTGATATATCCACCTTGAAGAAGTTCTGCTCTTCTCTCTGATAGGCTTTCCACTTGAATCTTTCAGCTTGTTAATCTTTGTTGCTTTCTGTGTTCCTCCTCGTGTTTGATAAAGTATTCGCCAAAATTTGTTTTCACAGCTAGATCTAGCTCAGCGACTGTCTCTGGCTCTGCATTATCTCACGTTCCTTTCGACTGAAGTCCATCCTTCATGTCTCGAAGGCAACCAGGATTACAGGTATCTCAAAGACATATAACACTCCTCAGACAGCTGCTCCCTCCACATCCTGTGATTCATACTCAGTGCTATGCACCACCACATGCACACTCTTGGCCTCTCTCTCCATAAGCCTCACACTGTCTTGGTCCCCAGTTCCATTTCATCAGGTGCCAATGAAGTGTAGGAGCAGTTTCGAGCATGTTTAGTTAGAGAGTGAATGGTCATTGGAGGCTTTGTGAATAAAGTTGAAATCTCTGGTGAGCAGAGGGAGAACTTAAAACAAGGTGCAGTTTACAGGTAAAATTAATCAAAGTACTTCCAGCTTAAACCAAGCATCTCTTCTGTAGCGAGTGAGCTCCATGAGGCACAGCTAAAGTAAGGAAAAGCAAGAAGCACAGAAGCAATTTAAAGTGATATCACAAACCCAGGAATACCATAAAGCCAAAATTAAAACTGTGAAATGGCAATTTAGAAGCCCAAACAGACGAAGCCTTAGGGATGAAGAAAGTTAAGAGTCTGTTGAGGCTACAGAAAATGACTTAAACTATGGCTAATTAAACTGCAGGCAATGGGATTCCTCCAGGGGAAAAAAACAATGAGAACGGGGATTATTATTAAATGCTGTAGACTGTGGGAATTATCTAGGAAAAGGCATTAAAGGAATGGAATTCATCTTCTGGAGCCATAAAGAGCAGAATTTATTTGGTAAAGCTGTTAAGAAAATCATAATCATTTATTAAGGCCATAGTTAGTAGGATACACAAAGAAAAGCTGCACAAAAGCCAGGAACTTCTATTTTACTCACCAAAGAAGGAATAATTAAGTTTACTTACAGAAGGTGGGAATTATCCATTCTATTTTAAGCAGACAGGAATCCTCAGTTTTGACTATAAAAGCCTAGGAAAAGCTTCCAGTTTAGCAGTACACAACAGCAAAACTGCTTTCCTGCAGAATTCAAATTATTTGAAGAAAGAAAACTAACTCATCACATTGGCAAGAGATGATAGCATAAATAATATGTCTAGGAAGATATACATTCAGAGAGAGGGCAAATAAAACAGTGTTGGACATCTTGACAAAAATAATTCTTAAGATACAGAATTGCTTCCAAATTCTGTGCTAAGTTAGCAGCTGAACAAGTAAGTTCATTTTTCTACACAATTGGGAGGACATCTGATGACATTGTAGCTGGATAAGGTGTTTTCTAAAAAAAAGTTACATTTGCTGAAGTTGGTAAACCCTTTAACAATTTTTAATCTCAGAACAAAAAGTATTCTTTAAATATTTACTCTAAATGTTCAATATGCAGGGGAATCCACAGACAATTTAATGAATTATCTCTAAAGATTAGTGGAAAACTGCTTGTTGAGATTTAAAGTCAGAATACTAAGAGACAGATTGTTATTGGAATTGCTGCTGAGCCTTTGTCAAATTTAATACAGATAAAAGATGATGTGACTCCAGAGAAAACAATACAGATGGTGAATGAAGCAGAGGATCAGAAACAACACTGGTCAAACTAAAAGAAGATCAACCTTATCACTGGGAATCAGAAGAATTAGTTCAATGGTTAAAGTGCGCAACCCCTGAAGACATTCATGCAAAAATAGTGCAGTGAGGAGCACAGACATCAGTCTTGTGGAGCATGGAAACCTCACAGGTATAAACCGTGTCCATTTTTAAAAAATAGTGATTTATCTGTAAAGCAATTGGTCATTTTCAGAAAATGTGTCAAAATAGGACGCAGCCACAGAGCAACAAGAAGTCAAATGGCAACTCATACAAAGACATTCATGAAGTAGAACAGACTAAAATAGAGGAAAAGCTAAAGGCAGACCTATGGAAATAACTAACGTAGACTGTATATTTTTGATGAGGATATTCATGTCAATGGACTTTTCATTAATTATAAACTTTATACAGGGGCGAGCATCGTCATATTATAGGACAGTGTGCCACGGCTGAAGAAACACTGTTTACATTTTAGATACAGTGCAACTACATGGTCCAAGAGGTATAGCAGTTAAAGGTATGTTGCAAGAAATACACCAGCACAAGGAGTGGTACGTGGTAGAGAATTTATATCTACTTCACAATCAAGAACTAGCACACATAAGCATGAATGCATTTTTGAATGTAAACCTTGTTCAAATAGGGGAAGAAGCCAAATTGGTTGAAGTTGAGAAACCACTGATTAAGGAACAACCAGTCATGGAACAAATGGTCAAGGAATAGCCAATCATGGAACAAAACAAATCAAAAATCATTTGGTCACTGAGCAGCAAGTTATAGAGCAACCTGCAAAAGGACAGCCATTAGACGATTGCGTAAGGCTCCTGAGATTCATGCTGGAACCCAAACAAAGACTGAAACCAGTGAGATTAACTATATTGGCATCAGCAAATTTGTTTCATAACTGTCAGCAAGGTGGAAACCTGACTATGCAGGATTGGCAGAAATATTATCCATTGCAATCAACACTGAAGAGTCAGATTGCAAGAATCAGCAATAGAATGTAAGCAATCAAAAGCTAATTAGGAATATATTTTGCTTGGGCTCCTTGATTATCTTGAAGTGATGTAATTCAGAGTGCAACACTGTTGACAGGTTTGAGTCTAATGTCAGATGTTGCAACCAGCAAAGTCCAAGTAAATTTTTTTTTACCTTCACAGAATAAATTCTCGATGATCATGACAGTGACAGAGATTACGTAGAGCAAGAAACAATCCTCAAATCACAAACCCGAGGAGGTGACATGTTGGATTTACAGTAATGCATCCACTGAGGGCGAATGAAATTGTCCGACCTAGTAAATACATTGAAGTAAAGCATCTACACACTTCAACATTGATTTACTAGCAGATTGAGAAAAGAACTCTGGTCATACAGGTTGAAGTTTGGGTGTGTACAATCCTGTGGAAGGCACCCTGAGACAGGACAACCAATCTTGACAGATCTAGGACACAATTTGGAAATTGCTAGTTTGGAAATCCAAGCTACTGTATCAAGAAAGTGTCTGTTTAAGCGGACAGCCCTCCTCAATGGAAATTCATGAGACTAAAACTCCTTCAGATATTATAATGAAGCAATTACCTGTTTTAGCAGTAAAGACATACGCAGCGAAGGAAATCCAAGCAATAGAACGTTCTCCAGTTTAAAAAGACTTGTGGACCTCGTACTGTCAGGAACAGAATTAAAATAAATGGTCTTCCATTAAATGTCCTATCAATCTTCCAAGTCTTAACAGAATAGATTCTGAGAGAAATGTGAAACCTCCAGACACTGAATTTATGGAGGAGAGACTTACTGGACGTTGGGCTAGTAGTAAAAGTGATTATTTATACAAATGTATAAATACTTATATTTTGGAAAAAAGATTGAAGGAAGATGTACAGATGTAACAGGCTGAAAGCTTTAATACCTTAAACCACACCCACTATTCTGATATTATAAACAGTTGGTGGTAAAACAGATCAGGATCTCGAATTTGTAAGGCATACCATCTGGGTGTTCCTCATACACAATGTAATGATGTCTATCATATTAACGTAACTTGCACCTGGTCACTATCACGCATAAAGTACATCTTGTTTGAGATGACAGCCTCTTCTCGTTGGACTAACAAATCATTTTCCTCTACTGCACTAGACCAAACAAGCCCTGCAGATCCTTGAGATAAAAGACAGGAGAGGGCAGCAAATCCACTGGATAGGTCATAATGAGGACTCACCTTACAAGATCAGTGTTTCTGAAAATAGAAGTGTTCTCATACAGGTAAAAAAAATGCAGGATGTTCAAGAACAGTAAGTTGTGCTGTATCAGGATAAACCCCTGCAGGGTGGATCATTGAGCTCCTGGTGTCTATAGCCCATTTGTGGGACAAATGGCAGCACCTGGCCTAGACTGCTACAAAAAAGCATATTTGAGGAAGTATGCACAGCCTCTGCATGGGGCAGGGATCCTCTGCTACTGGAAAATTGCTAGAGGACTGGTATTGTTGCTGTTAATTGGGACCTTGATTATGCAGATTAACTCCACGAAGCAGGCTGCCAATCTGCCCTGTAGCTCACCATTGGGGAATTTCCCGTTATTTTGCAGTCCACTTGGGCTGGTAAAGGTCAGCCCAACAGTTCAGGTTGATGACCTTCCATCAGAATTTGTAAAAGTTAAGAAGGATGCAAAAAAGAACAGGAGGAGAAAGTCTGCGATAGAATTGAAGACAGGTGATGTTAAATAACAATAAAAGTTCATAGTGTATGGTCGAAGTAAGCAGGAACAAGCCAATAAAAGATACAGAAAAGGAGGTGTGAATTGATGAATATTTATCATTCAAAAGTATAAACAAGAGAAAAGGAGTTAAAACTAAAACTTTCAAAGATAAAAGGAAGCAAAGCATGTGCGAATATTGTAATTTGAGTTGAAACCAAAATTGCTGGAAATCACAGCATCCATGGAGAGAGAATTGCTGAACCGAAACCTGGGTGCAGAAGGGGTCTCAGAAGTGCTTTCTTGAGAAAAGAGCTGCTGTTCCTTGAGCTTGTATTTAGATTATTGGAACACAACAGGAGGCTGAAAACAGAGAAGTCAGCATGTGCCCCAATGAGAGAATTGTAATGACAGGTCACCAGAGCTCAGGGTCATGTTATCAATTAAACTTGAGATGTTCTACAAAGTGGTTGCCCAATCTGCATTTGAGCTCTCTGTTGCAGAGCAGACCACATTGTGAACAGTGAATACAAAATACAAAATATTAAATTCCAGAAAATACAAATAAATAGTCATTTCACCACGAAGGAGTGTTTGGACTTTAATAGTGAGAAAAGAGGAGGTAAAAAAGTAGGTGTTGCATCTCCTATGCTTGGATGAAAGGCATTGTGGGAAGGGATTTTTTGTTCAGGGTCATGGAGAAATAGCTCAGGCTATTGCAGAGGAAGCAGTTCCTTCAGAACGATGAAGTGAGGGGACAGAATGATATGTTTGATGGCTGTATTGTGCTGAAGGTGGTGGAAATGATGAAGGATCATTACTTGAGTATGCATATGCTAGGGTACTGTGGAAGGGGAAAGGGGAACGGAGCAAGGGGAACCCTATCATTGTTCTGGCAGGAAGGAGAATATGTCAATGCAAATGTACAGCAAATGGGATGTTAACCATAGAGTTGGAGAATAAAAGTGATTTACTGCAGATGCTCAAACTCTGAAAAAAGAGCGGAAACTGGAGAACATCAGCAAGTCTGGCAGCTAATGTGATGAGAGAAAGCACTTAATGTTTTGAGTCTGATATGACCTTTCTTTGTAACTATTCTTTTTGGAACTTGTGTTCCTTTACGTCTGAAAGGAAAAGAAAAAGTTTCATTTTGAGCCATTGAATGAGACAGTGAATGGAATGGAACTGGAGACCAGGACAGCAATGAGATTCTTGAAGCAGTGCTGATGGAGAGAGAGGTCGAGAGTGTGCATGTGGCAGCTCTGGACACTGAGAGTGGGTCTCAGGATGCAGCAGAAGCACTTGCCTGAGGAGTGTTGCAGGTCCGGAGATATCTGTAATCTCGGGTGGATTCAAAACATGCAGGATGGAACTTGAGTTGGAATACATATGGGGCAATGCAGAGCTGGAGGCAGTCACTGAGAAGTGAGATGTGGCTGTGCAAGAGAGTTTTGGCAAATATTTTATCAAACACTTGAGGGAAAGAGAAAGCAATGAAGGTGAACAAGATAAAAGATAGAAAGAGAAATCATATTGGAGACAAGAGCAGAATTTCTTCAAGGAAGAGAAGCGGTAGTTACACACTCAAATAAAAAATGCTATGGATGCTGGAAGCCTGAAGCAATCAAAGAAAATGCCAAAGGAAACATGGAGAAAGAAATAGGGTAAAGATTTCGAGTCCAATATGACTCTTCTTCAGACAGGTTAGGGGTGTCCTCTGTTGAGGAAAAAGGAGGTGCCAATATAGAATGTTTCATCGTCAGAAAAGAAACGATAGAGGGAAATGATGATTAAAATGGAGTTCTTAAAGGGAAAAGGGTGTGAAGGATTGAAGTAGCGGGGCTGTGGGTGTCAATGTGCTTACTGCGAATATTCGTTGATTGTCTTCAGTTAGAGGATAGGCTAAGAAGCAGATGACAGAAAGGGTAGAAACAGAGATAGATAATGTGTGAATGAGAGAAAGTTGGAAACTGAAAGTAATGTTGATAAAATATCCACAGCAGACCCCCAACCCATTTTTCTTATTCTTGCAAGGTAAGACACTTGTAAAAGGAAGCAGCAGAAAAGAACTGGAAATGAAGAAGCACCTCTCTATGGTCCAATCTTATAGGGATAGTGCTGGCTTACTGCAGGCAATGTAGACCATGCTCTGCTTTGAGGTATCTGTTGTCTGTTGTGACTTGAGTAGTTGGCAGATTTTAGTCATGGTTTCTGTAATAAATTGAAAATGTTTGATTGTTACTGAAACTGAAATAAGTGAATTGCTGCCTAAAATCCTAGCGGATGTGGCCTTCTCCAGAGAGCCATTTTCTCCCTCTTCCTCCCTCATCTAGCAGCTTGTTTCAGTTCATTCTCACAGTCATGCTTAATTACCAAGAGGAAAACCTGCTAGGCCACACATGTATGGAAGCAACTTTCAGCACTAGCTTTTAACTCAACAACAAAGTCCTTTGGTATCTGTCAGGCCGCGCTCTGTAGGCCATTGAAACTTTGGACAAATATAGGAAAGTTCCAAAAATACACAGGATTGCTAGAAGAAATAATCCAGTGGCTAACCTGTGTGTAGATTGTGATAATTTTAAGTAGTGCTGGTGGGCATCTTTTGCATTATTTAGCCTTGTGCTTAGCTATACGAGGTTAAGGCAGACCGTAGGCTGCATTTGAAAAGACGGTGCTGGCATCAAATCAGCATTGCATCCAGATTTATATCATAATCTCCCTGCTGTTCATACCGCAGCAGTCATTAGGCACATGTGGTTATATCCCATTACCATTGGAAATGCACATCTCAGACAACATTTTCAAGGGTTAGGAGGCCAATTTTCACCTAAAAAACAGGAAAAAAAGTCCATTTTGTGCCACATAATGTTCGATTGCCATCCCTCCTCCGATAAGACGAAGGTTTCCAAGCCCAACTTTTGAAATTCTGTACATTCTTCTAGCTGTATTTCAGGAAATGTTCGTGCTTACTCAGGTTTATGTCTCAAATGATATAGCGCCAGCTTCTCTTTGCAATATGGAACAAACTTTCATTGGCCGGTCAGTTACTTAGTTTCACTTATCTTCTGAGTGGCTCATACTTTTCTGGTTAACATGCAGTATTGTTTTCCAGAAACTACAACATAACTATTTGCATAATGTTTGTAATTTTTCACTTTTGTGCATTTTTGTTGCTTTCCATTGTATTCATTCTATGTTAATGTATTTCTTTTCAATTTCCCCATTCAAGTAAACATTCTTGATTCTGTTTGAGACAGTTTAGGTTTTGCATTGACATACTTTTGCTGTTTTACTCATGTATTACATTTATTGTTCAGAGATGTCTATTTCCCCTTGCTGTCTTTATAGATTCCTATGTGTATGTAATCACATTGCTTTCTAGCTTTGTGTGTAGTATCAACGTACTATGACGTGGAAGTACATTTACACAGCAGACACAAAGTGCATGAATAGCCAATGAATTTGCAAATTGACTGCAATTAAGGGTATGTAATCCCTAATCCTGACCTGTCTCCAGCATTCTAAATGTCCCCAGTCCTGAGGGCTACAACAAGGTAGTAGAAACAAAGCAGTCGATCTTTATTTATAGCAAGTTTCTGCTCACCTTTTTAAAACTCCGCTTGCCTGTCATATTTTTGAGGGTTAAATGTACAAACATGATGAGTCTGTGAGAGCTGATATGAGAGGACTTTGTACTTTGAAGAGTTCACATATTGAAAAGCAGAACAAAGGCAATATGTGTCATAAATCCTGTGCCCAATTAGTCTGTATCAATATTTAATTGGCATTTTCTGTGCAGCCTTCCTCCGTGCTCAGTTCAGAATATTAAGTTTCACCTCTCAGATATATTGTTATGACATGTAATGACTACATAATGATATTGGTAATTAATTATTCAAACGTGGCTGAGCTAAAAGAAGGCTTGTTTCTCAGAGAGATGGGACTGTTTTAAATCCAACTTCCCTCCTGTCAGAGTGATGAGATTAATTTGGTTTCGGCACCTTGTTTTGTCTGACATGGTTAACATTCCCACGAGAGTTTCAGAAAAACGGAATTCACGTTGATAATAATGACATCAATGCGGTGTCTCCAAAGCTAGGAGAATGCATCAGTTTTAAAGAGAATATTCCTATAAGATCAGATCAACAGTCTTCAAAGAGGGAAAGAAAAGTTTGCATGGATAGAATAATTGTGTATCTCTGACAGTACCTTATAATTATGTATAATAACTCATGAATATATTAGAGCTCGTTGAAACATATTAGTGAGAGACACAAATTAGGTCATACTGTAGTCAATGTATGATGATATAAATGAAATTACAAACTCTGTCATGCGGTTCATTCTGTTTATCTGCACAATCTTCCCATTAAAATAAAAATAAATGCTGTCTTCTCTCAGTCAGGGATCCCCTTCATGATCTTACCGACTGGTACACAAACGAGCATGTAGCATTGAATTATGTCTGGTCCCCTGTTTATTAGTACAACAGTTTACAGTAGAGTTTAGATTTGAGTCCAGTCAGTTTCGGCAAGTGACAGTTAAATACATGAGGGAAATCTGGTAGCATGGTCTTCAGTGTACTCAAATACTCAACTTGTGATTGTGCATAGCTACTCAAACCAGCCTAGCAATCTGATATCTTTCCATCATACAAGAATGTCAAACTAATGGACTAGAAAAAGACAAACTGCTCCATCAAACAGTCAATCTGCATCATGATCCCCAGTGCCCTTACCCACTAGTAAGTCTTCTGGGAAGGGCTGATTAAAGGGGAAATACACAACATAATCAAAACAAATCCCAGATGACCACAGTGAAATGGTGAAATAGCAGGAAAGATTTATAGGTGCTGAGGATCTCATTCGGTACGAATAGCAAGAGAAGAGTTTCAACTGAACCACTCTACAACCATACCCCAGAGGAATTCATTTTGTAGATCTTCATCCAAACCTGAGCCTAAAATGCTTAACAATGATCAAGCAATTCAACCTTTATGTAGAAAATGCATAATCCCCTGCATTGATGCTGAGTCACCCATCTGTTTACCACTCAAAGATCCCATAGGAAAAACAAATGGCAGACTTTCTTCTTTAAATAGTGCTTTAAGATTGTTAACAATGAAGCAGTCTTAGATGAACAATGACCTAGATTTTGGCACTCAAGTTCTGCCACATGGTAATTTATTATTTGTTTGGGATGCGAGTGCTGCTGACGAAGCTGATTATTACCCATCCATGATTGCACTAGAAAAGGGAATGGTGAGTGACCTTTGTGAATCATTACAATCCTTGGAGTGTAGGGCCACATAGAGAGTTGTAAGGAAGGGAATTTCAGGATTTTAACTCCGTGAAGGAGCGGTGATATGCCTATAAGTCAGGACAATGTGTGACTTGACAAGGAACTTAGGGTCACTGGACCTGAACCATTAACTCTGATTTCTCTCCACAGATACTGCAGACCTGCTGAACTTTTCCAGCAATTTCTGTTTTTGTTTCTGATTCACAGTATCTGCAGTTCTTTTGATTTTTATTTTGCAGTTTGTGGTGTTCCATTGCATCCATAAGATCACAAGACATAGAAACATAGTAGGCCAGTTGAGCCAACAATTCTGCTCTACCGTTCCATGCCATTATGGCTGATTGATAATCTGCAACTGGCTTTGCTGCCTTTTCCTCATCACTTTTATTTACTTACTGATTAAAGATCTATTTCAGCCTTGAGTATACTTAGTGGCCCAGACTCTGCAGCCTTTTATGGTAATGAATTAACAGATTCAGTATTCTTTGAGAGCATAAGTTCCAATTTATGTCTATCCTAATTGGGAGACCCTTTCATCTGAGATGATGCCTTCTTGTCGTCAACTCTCCTACAAGGGGAAACAATTTCCTAAATCTATCTTGTCAAGCTCCTAGGAATCTTACCGAAACACATAAGACCACCTCTCATTCTTCTAAACTCAAATGAGCACGAGCCCAATGTACTCAATCTCTCCACATAAGAAAATCGATCACACCTAGAATCAATCAAATGAACCTTCTCTAGATTGCGTCAATGCCAATATATACTTTCCTAGATAAAGGGAGCAAAACTCACCACAATATTCTAGGCATGGTTTTACCAGTATCTTGAATAGTTTTAACAAGTTTTCTCTATTTAAATGACAATTTATATTTATATGGCCTTGAAATAAAGGCCAATATTCCACTTGCATTCCCTATTACCTGCTGAATTTGTATGCCAGCTTTTTGAAACCCCTCTATTCTGCAGCCTTGTGTAACTTTACTCCATTTAAATAACAATATTTCCTCTATTCTTCCTGCTAACGTGAATGATCACACCTTTTCCCACATTTTAAAGCATCTGGCAAGTTCCTGCTGACTTACTTAACCTGTCTGTATCCCTCTGTAGACTTTTTGTTTCATCTTCACCACTTGACTTCCCACCTACTTTTGTGCATCCACAAACATGATGATAGGACATTCACTTCCATTGTGGCACCACCATTCATCCATGCAGATATACCATTCTCAATGCCATGGGCTTTTATCTTGTTACATAGCCTAACATATAACCTTATCAAACCCTTCTGAAAACCCAAATATATTACATCTACCATTTCCTTTTTACCTATCTGACATAGTACCTCCTCAAAGAATTCTTGCAAATTTGTCAAGCATGTTTTCCCTTTCATGCAGCCATACTGAAATTGCCTGATAATATTCTGTATTTTTAAATGCTTTCCTATTACATCATTTATAATGAAGTCTAACATTTTCCCAATAACAGATGTTAAGCTAACTGACCTACAGTTGCCTATTTTTCTCTCCTTCCTTTTTTGAATATGGGTTTTATATTGGCAGTTTTCCATTCTTCTGGGACTTTTCCAGAAGGATGCTTAGAAGATTACTGCCAGTGCATTCGTTATTTCTGTTCTTAAAATCCTAGGATACAAGCCATCAGGTCCAATGATTGTATAGGTCCTTAGCTCCACTAGTTTCCCTAGTAACTTTTCTTTAGTGATAATTATTGCATTTATTTTCTCCCCACATTTGCCCCTTGATTGTTTAGTCTTTTATTGATGTTTTTTTTACCATGAATACTGATGCAAATTATTTATTCAACTCCCCTGCCATTTATCGTTCCCCATTATTATTTCACCCCCTTCATTCTGTATGAAATTTATGGTCACTTTGACCTGTTTCTTCCTTTGTATGTATTTAAATAAGCTCTTGTTGACCATCTTGATAGTACTTTGTTAGTTTATCCTCAGAATTTATTTTCTCCCTCTTTATCTTTTTATGGTCATTCATTGATGGCTTTTAAAACTTTCCCGATCCTTTGACTCATCATTAATGTGTGTCACATTGTATGTTTTTTAAAAGCACAACACAGGAACAGAACCTTTGCCCCACCAAACCTATGCCAACACATGACACCTTTCTAAACTAAAAACCTTTTGCCTCTACATGGTTCATATCCCTCTATTCCCTGCCTATTCATCTATCTGTCAAGATGTCTTTTAAACATTGCTGTTGTAACTTTTTCCATGTCCTCTGGCAGTGCATTCCAGGCACTTACCATCCTCTGTGTACAAATCTTGCTTCTCAAATCTCCTTTAAACTTTCCCTCTCATCTTAAGCCTGTGTTCCCTTGTAATTGACACTTCTACCCTGGGATAAAGACTCCGATATCCATGCCCATCATAAGTTTGTAAACTTCTTTTAGGTTGCCCCTTAGCCTCTGCCATTCAAGTAAAAACAGACCACGTTTGTCCAATATCTTTTCAGAGCTAACATCCACCAAATCAGATAATATCCAGGTAAATCTTTTCAGTACCCTCTCCAAAGTCTCTACATTCTTTTGGTAGTGTGGCAATCAGAACTGTATACAATATTCCAAATGCGGCTTAACTAAAGTTCTACACAGCTGCAAAGTGACTTGCCAATTTTTATGCTCTATGCCCTGACTGATGATGGTGAGTGTACCATATGCCTTCCTTATGCACCATTTTTCTTTCAATTTAATGCTATCCTTATCTTCCTTGGTTAACCATGGTTAGCTTATCCCCTTCCTCAAACCCTTCTTTCTCACAGGGATATATCTTTGTTATGAATCATGAACTATTTCTTAAGCATCAGTCATTGTTCCTCAACTGTCTTTTCTGCTAAACTCCTTTCCCTGTCCACTCCAGTTAACTCTGTAATTATCCTTATTTACATTTTGCACAGTTGTTCCTTACCCAAGTTTCTCACTTTCATTAACAATACTAAATTCTAACATATTATGGTCATTATTTTCTAGGGAATGTTTTACTCTGGAATAATTTATTAAATCTGCCTCATTCCACTTATCAAATCTAAAATAGCCTGATCTCTGATTGGATATACAACATATCGTTCAACTAAGCTTTCCCAAATACATTCTTTGAATTCTCCCTCATGGCTACCTCTGTCAGTTTGCTTTTATCAATCTGTATGAAGATTAAAGTCATCTATGATTAATGTACTGCCTTTTTTTAATATTACCTCATTATCTTCTGACTTATTCTGTCTACTACAGTATAGTTACTGTTGGGAGGCCTGTAGACTTCTCCACCGGTGTCTTCTTTCCCTTGTTATTTTTATAATTTGAATTACGTGAGGCATATTTGAGGCTTAAATCAAGCTCTACTTCATCACATGTGGTAACTTTCAGTGGGAGACCTTTATTTGACAATCAACCCATCTTCATTTCAGACGTTTAAGTTCCTTAGTGAGCATTTTCTCAGAGCTGCTTTCAGTTTTGCATCTCAGTGATGTTACAACAGGAATGCAGGAGCAGCTCTGAGGAAATTTTCAACATTCCCCTTTAAGAACAGTCTCCTTGAAAGAGGTGTTACCCTGAAAAGTGCTTGGTGTGGAGAAGTATATAACAGAATGGCTAACAAATAAAAGAATATTGATGTCTTGGACAGCCTAGAGGCACTGTTAATGCATTCATGGCAGATCAATGGACATTAACACAAGCCTTAAGAATGTTCTTTATTATTTAATTATTTGAACATAAAATAAAGCCCCTGGATGTTTATTGCAAACCTTAATGGGCCTCCTGCATCCTGACATTGAGCACTAATGATCTTTTTAGGAAATGCTTTCACAGTGTTATCCTATTGGTTGCATTTTTATTTGAGACTAAGAACTCCAGGATCTTATGAATAATCTCTTGTCATAAAGGTATTTTTATCTTAATATTTGTTCAAACGTGGATGTAGTTAACCTTATAAAAATCCAAAATCAATGCAATATCACCCTTTTCACACCTGGTACTCATGTGACAGAATAACTGGTGCACTTTTCATAGTTAGTGTGATGCTGCTTTTTCCACACGCAGATCAATGGTGTGCCTTACATGTTACATTTTTCGACAGGGACACTCATCCCCTGGTAATTAGCTGCCCTGGGGCATTCGATTATTGGCCGCAACCCAGTGTCCTAATGCTAATAAGGCTTGACCCTCAAAATAGATTGTAGCTCCCACAGGGACCACTGAGCTGCCAGCCAACACATTTTGCCAGCCAAACACCTGAAGTCCTTTTTGGGGAGGGAAGAAAAAATTTATCCTGCTAATGGTTTAACCTTTTGAGTAAGATGTTTGTTTTAACATTTCTTTCCTTCCCCCTGCCAAACCCCACTCAATTACAATTTGAAATTTTAAATTCATTTGAAGTCTGTTCTTTATTATATACCCACTGTCATTAAAAAGAATTGATAACTTGGTAGAAGTAGAGAAAATTGGGAAGGAAGAATAAATATTTTTATGATAATCATCGTTGGAGACACCAAAATAGAGGTCATATGCATAAGATATAAGATGGCCACGACTAAAAGAAAGAAATTTAAGATAAACTTCTTTATCCAGAAAGTGGTTACAGTATGAAACCTATTGCCACAAAGAGTAGTTGAGATAAATTGCTAGATGCATTTAAGAGGAAGCTGTAGGTTCATAAGGGAGAAAAACATATGAGGACACACTGATAGGGTTAGATGCACAAAAGTCATGTGGACTATAAACACCAACATTGAACAGTAAGGCTGTTGTTCTGTCTGAGCTCCATGAAAGAGCAAATCAGCTAGTCCCACTCTCTTGCCCTTTCTTTGTAGCCATGCAATTGTTTTCTCTTCATTTAATTCTTCAATTCTCCTTGAAATTCACGATTGAATCTGGCTCCAGAGCGCTCTCAGTGCATTCAAGATCCAAAACCACTCCTTGGAAAGAAACATTTTTTTTCTCAGGTTGTCATTAGCTCTTTTTGACAATAATTTTAAATCAATGTCCCCTGGTTCTTGACTGTTTGCCAATGGGAACAGTTTTATCAGCTATCTACTCTGTATAGATCTCATGATTTTGAACAATTCTGTCAAATATTCTTTTAACATTATCTTCTCTAAGGAGAACAAACCCAGATCCATCAATCGATCCCAAATAACTAAAGTGTCACAAAACTGGAGCTATTGTCATAAATCTTTTCTGTATTTTAATTACAATCATAAAAAGTAGTATCAACAAGAGCAGGTCAGAGGCTAGGAATCCTGCAGCAAGTAACTCACTTCCTGACTCTACAAAGCCTGTCCACAAAGTACAAAGGCACAAGTCAGGAGTCTGATGGTGTACTGACTACTTACCTGGATGAGTGCAGCTCCAGCAATAGTCATGAAGCTTAACACAATCCAAGACAAAGCAGTCTGTTTGATTTCCACCCCGTTCACCACCTTAAATATTCACTACCTCCACCAGAGATGCACAGTGGGAGCACTGTGTATCATTTACCAAAGGCACTGTAGCAACTCATACAGTGCCTTCGACAGCACTTTCAAATTCACAACATCTACCATCTAGGATAAGTATAGCAAATACATGAGAGCATCACCACTCGCCAAATCCCATCCAAGATACGCACTATCTTGATTTGGAACTATATCACCGTTCCTTCATTGTCATCGGGTCAAGATCCTGCAACTTTCTTCCTAACAACACTGTAAGTGTCTATATACCCCAAAGACTGCAGCGGTTCAAGAAGACAGCTCACCACCATCTTCTCCAGGGCAATTAGTGATGAGCTATAAAAGTTTGACTAACCAGAAATGCTCACATCCCATGACAAATGATGCCATGCAAAGTTGCTGCCCCCTTCTTCCATTTCTGAGGAACTGCTGGAGTTAGTTGGCAAAGGCAACAGCAGCCAATTGCCTTTGTTGCTGGAGCTGAACAGACAGAAACACCCACCTATTTGGTGCCAAGCTTGCCTCCTGGCCTATTAGATTATTTATATTTTAAAAACATGTCTTAATGGTGAGACAGCTCAGGCAGAGTGTCAGGACCCAAAATTCATCCGGTTTCAGGATCCCAGTCATCCTGCATTGAAAATCTGGCCTAGTGGAAACTGACTGCACTTTCTTAACTTCCACCATGATGGAGTTTACATAAAATAATAAACAGCAAAGATCAAGTTTTTTTTAATCTTCCTAGAATGTATGGTCCAACAAGCAATAAGGAATTGAGAGATTCCATTTATGAGGATCAGGATTTTATTGAAATATGCCCTTGTAAAAGCCCTTGAAGTGCATGTTTAACTGTATTGAATATAAAAGCTCCTTTATTTCTGATTGGGAGACACAATTAGGGTGTGAAGGGCCATTTTGGTTGCATTACTATCACTTTGTATTCTTAAGTATAGTTTATACACAGTTGTAAATCCTTACAACTATGAATTTAAAATACAAATTTAGGGAATTATTAGGGATGGACTACATGAAGTTTAACTTATTTGCCTTTTTCTGATGCAGTAAATCTCTTACTGATGAGTATTGTAAGTTACAATTTACCAAGACTTTATTACTGGTCAGAGACTTAAATGAATAGGTTTTACCTTTTAAAAAAAAAGCAGAATTTGCAATATAAAATAAATGTTTAGTCCCTTCTGAAACATTGTTCATCATCAACCAATACAAATGATCTCTTCTGGTTGTTATGCAGTCAAATGTATGTAGCAAACCTTTGTTTGCATACATTAGATGCTTGTAGTGTTCTGAATACACAAGTAGGCAAAGTTAGGAGGTGCAATTTTCAAAATAAAAATAACTTGTATATTCAAATAGTCATAAGTCGCAAGAATGCTCTATGAATTAATTAATTACAGCAGTATCCAGAGGATAAAAGGGAGAGACATGTGCAGCAGAGCCTTCTAGAAACAATGAGACTTATATACACAAGGGAGAACCGGCATAATGATGGAGGCCTTTTAATCTGCAGATAAGATGATAATGGACAACCTGCATGTAGGAGACAAAGACACTGGTTTAAAAAAAAAGCAGCTTGTTGTAAAATTTGACTCCTCAGAGCCTGATTTTCTATTGTTAGGAGAGCCACATTCATCTGGTGTAAACTGTTCTAGATACCATTTTAGTCATTCAGGGAACATCTGCCAAAAGTATGAAGAGTAGGCAGCTTGTGATGTCAGTCAAAATGTAATACAGAATTGATGGCAGTAATTTTTGAGCCCCATGCTCCAGTTAATGCCATCTCTTAAAACTCACATTCGGCAACAGAAAGCACCAGCTACTAGCATAATGTATAGTTCTTCTAGTTTGATTGCTGTTTGATTTCGGCCTGCTATTGTTTGATTGTACAACTGTGATTTCTTTGGTGATTTCTAGAGATCTTTATTGAGGATAAGTTGAAGATTTTATTAACTTCCAGAATTCTTCACAAATCACCTTCCAAATATGGTCACTAAAGTAGGCATTCCTTGTGGATTGCAGATTGAGCGGCAAAATGAGCAAAGGTGACAAGATAGAGATGCTGATGGAAACAGAATTTGACATTGTATGATTAGAATTTTGAAAGGGCATTGCCACCATCAGTGGAATGGATGAAAAACTGGCAGATGAAATTCAATTCAAAGAATCGTGAGGTGATGCAGATTGGTACAACGAGTGTGGAGACACAGTATAAAGCAAAGGGTACAATTCTAAAGAATGTGTAGGAGCAGAGGGACCTGGATGTACATGTATATAAATTAGTAAAGGTGGCACAGCAGCTAGAAAGTACTGCTGACAAAGCATACAATACTCTAGGCTTCATAAGTAAGGGCATCAGTACAAGACCAGGGAAATTATGATGAATTTATGTGTCACGCTGGGTGTGTATTTTGTACAGTTCTGTGTGTCACACTGTAGGAAGTTTGTGAATGCATTGAAGTTAATGCAGAAGAGGTTTATGATAATGGTTTCAGAAATGACACACTTCAATCAGGTGGAAAGTTTGAAGAAGTTAGATGTGTTGCCCTTGGAGAGGAGAAAGCTAGGAAGTGATTGGATAGAAGTTTTCAAAATAATGAGAGGTCTGAGCACCACTAGTAAATGTATCAAGAGCCAAAGAGGGTAGTTTTAAAGTGTTTTGCAAAACAAGCAAATGCAAGTTGAGAACATTTTCGCACTGTGAGTAGTTAGGGTCTGGAATGTGCTGCCTGGAAATGCCATGAAGGGATTAAAGAGTGCATTGAACAATTATTTAAATAGAAACATTATGCGGGGTTACAGGAAAAAGGCAGAAGATTGGCATTAAGTCAAAATGCTGAAAGAGCAGGTGCAGACATAAGGGCCGAACAGCCTCCCTCTACATTGATACGATTTTGTGATACTGTGATTGTGTGAAGAAGCAATAAAAAAGAGGGAGAAGAGATACCAGCAGGGGGCCATATCCACTCAATTCACCTACCTGACCTCAGTGAAAAATGCTATATGAAGTGTTTGTGCTTTAATAAGGAAGAGAGCAGGGCAAGAATGACTGCAGTCGCTGGGTAGGTATCATGGGGAAAGTAATTTTATTCTTTGGGCTCCTTCTAAGCTGGGACTAGCGATATTCACAAATATCCTAGTTTGTCATTCACTGGTGCATGTTTAAAGTAATTCAGACTCATTATTCCAAGAGAATAGAATATATTTTATGTTCTATTGCCAGAGAGAAGTGGGCTGAACAAGCTCACAGTTTTCTAAGGACTGTAGGCTTCCACTATGTTGCAGAGCGCTATTGATTTTCTGCATGTTGTGTTCTAAGTGGCAATTGTCAATTCTTAAGGTGTCAATACTGAAACAGATTCCATTTCCTCATCATCCAGCTGATGTGTGACACAGCATATCATGCAGGCCAATGTCTGCATCTCATCAGTAGCTGTGATGATTTCCTATTGTACCAGTCTGCGGTGTCATCTGCATTTAGGTCACCACGTAAAACTAGAGGGTGGCTCCAGGGAGACAGGACTATTCTTGGATGATGTGACTCATTATTCTTGAATGCAACATATCCACAGTGGCACTAGGCTTACTGCAAAAGCCATGTTGCCATTGGTAATGTGACAGAGCACATCACTGGCAAGCTTCGATTAAGCTTCAGTTGCTTTGATCGCTCGGCAGAGCAGATGTTGAAATGATTTATGCTCTGCTGTATGTTGTAAAACTTCAACACCATGAGGCAGAGCTCTTGCCTCCAGCTGTACAGCTACCTATTGAAGAGTAGGAGGAGGCAGAAAGGAAAGCGATGGAGGAGGATCAGGAGGAAGGAGAGCAGGAGGAGGAAGGGAGGCAGCAACTAACACATCCCCTTTCTGGCCAGGCTGTCATGAGCAACTCAGCTGACTGTGGTACGAATGCTTGTAACTCCATCTCACCCAATAGCCAACAGCCCCACAGCCATCGAATCATCTGTTACTACCCCAATTGGCCACAATACAAAATAAAATGTTCCAAACTAGATTTACAAAACAAACCATGCCATATCACAAGCAAACTAATTGTGCATGTGCATTTGCTTAGTGCCTAAACTGTGTGTTTTCTAAATTAAGAACTATGTTACAATTTGAGCTGGTGACTGTTGTGTTAACTTGTCTTCTTCATCACTGTCTTTCTATTCTTCCACCCATACCTGAGGATGTTGCTGATCTTCTGTATCTGAAAAAAGAATAGCACAATGATAGAGTTATAGTGAGAGGATAAGGGACTGCAGACTTAAGAGTGACGCATTAAGCTTGTAACTTTGAAATGATTGTAGAAAGACCCACCACATGAAGTGGGATGTGGAAAGGAGAATTAGATATGAAGTTCCATCAGCTTCAATGGTTTCAGCCTTACATTTGGCCATAGCCACAACAATGGTCTATCCATTGATGGCAAACACTCTACAGACAAACATAAATCCTATCTTTTCAGTAAATTCCTGCACCCCAATATCCAAAATTAAAGAAGATTTTAGCTTCTGACTTAAGGTAATGCAATGAAAATAGCACTTATTAAAAATATAAAGATCTCATGTAATACCATGTCCTCCAAAATGACCTGCACTGAGTGAGAGTAAAATACCTTCACAACATTAAAAGTGAGAGAGGCAGTATTTTGTGGACCATAGATTTTATGAAATGATTTCTGTTGTTTTTCTACAAATAAATAATAATTATACAATTTTCATAAAACCCTGTGTTAAATTGTCAATGATATCCAGCAAGGTCTCTGAAATCTTATTTCTCTGTAAACACTCTAAATTTCTGAAGTAAAAAGTTTAATGTCTCCTGGAAATAGTCTTAAAACTATTTCAAATTGATGACAGTCAATTTATCCTTCCAAATGTCCAAAGATAATCCTTCCATTTCTACATATTTAGAGCTTATATTCAAAGCAAATCAAAATTCTGATGAAAGAACATTGAAATGATCATGACATTGATGAGTCTTGTTGCAAAGGGAAGCCCAGAGACACAACAGCCTTGAAAGTGGTATATCTCTTTAACCCTGACTCAAGAAGTTTTTAAAATTGGGCCTATCCAACAAACCCCTCCCGGGGAACAAAGTTGGACAGTAGCTGAAGCACCTGGAAAAAGCCAATACCATAACTATCATGTGGCTCTAGCAGCAAAATGAGGAGAGAGTGACCAGCAGCTCTAGCAATCCCAGAAACATCAGAACTACAGTGACTACAAGCAGGATCATAAAAGAGGAAAGATGGATGTTGGAGCCAGGTGTGTAAGGCCCTTTAGTGTACGAAGTCGACACAGCCTGGGGAGGAGTCCCTGAAACACTTAAGGCACTCCCTGAATGACGTTTTCCCACTTCCTTTCCATTTTTCTGTAAATTGATGTTTCCATTGTTATTCATTTACTCCTGCCTACCATATTAGACATTGGGTGGTAGATATTTTAACTTACCCTGTCCAGATATGTTCTTATACTTCTCTAGAGGGAGGTACATTGCCAGTGTATGTGGGCTATAATACTGTTGTCAATAGGTTGGTAACAATCCCAATTGACAGATAATTATTCATTTAAAAGTGGTGAGCGGGCTTCTGGTTTTGTGACACAGCCCTGGGGGTAGGCGTAAAGGTGGTGAGCTGGACTCCCCTGTATTTAACCTGCCTGCCTGCTGATATGAGAACATGTCCATTGAAGGGATGAGTGGGGGTGGTGTAAAATCCCGCTCTCTGTCTTCTCTTTTTCTCATCTGCTGTTTCATGATACATGTTGTGGGGGAGGCAGTGCTCATCTCCAAACAACACCATTCACTGCAGGTATGACTAAATTGGAAATTGATCCAGGTCTGCTTAATCAATGCTGCTGAGTGGTACATGCATTGTCTTACTAAGATTGGTTGTCTCCAGATCCCCTTGCAAGCCAATCCATTGTGTGGTGGACCTGAACAGTCATTGGAGCAGTTCTGCACTGCTCAAAGCCTTGTTTAATGCAAGCCCGGAAGCAGCAGGGAAAGACAAAAAGCCTCCATGAGTTAGAAAATTCTGGGATGAGAAATTCCTCCACATAGCAAACTTACATTGACTCATTAAGGGTTACCTGCCTGACTTGCATGGCATATGCCTCCCAGCTTTTAATAATGGGAAGCAAATATATTTATTACTGTTTTCTCAGAATGTCAAGGGACTATACTTTGAACAGAACCCCATTCTTTATATATAATGGTACACCTTAGTTTAAAGATGATGAATTGGAAATTTCATCGTAGTTATTCGCCATTTATTGAGAAACCGACTTTACACCTGGGTATCTCAATTTGAAGCACTATGGATGTTAAAAAAGCCAAAAAACTTGCATTCATAAATATGTAAAATATTGTTTATCATTTAATGAAATACATTTAAATTGAATTCTCTTGGAAAGGCAGTGTCCCTTGAAGAGCTCCAGATTGTGACATTTCCAAGTAATTGAAATTTTGTTTACTTTCATTATATATACTTTGAATGCACCAAAAGTCACTGAATGTATGCCCTACACAAGCTGTCACGCTGTTAAACTATATGAAGGGAATCTTTTGGATGGCATGTAATTGGATATTACTGGGTGGTTAAATTACACTGGATACCAGGTGATTGAATTTCACTGGGTACTTCACGCGGGGATCACACAAGGTACTGTGTGATGGGATCACACTGGATGCTGTCGATGGGATTTTCCTGGGTATTATGCGATGGAATTACACTGGGTGCTGTGCAATGGAATTACACTGGGTGCTGTGTGATGACTGTATCAGTTGATTTAAATAATTTGATTCTGATGTAGCAGTTTGAAAGTAGTTCCCACAACATAGATTGTCTTCAATGTGAAACCATAAAAAAGGACAAAGGTAAAAGTGCTTACGTAGAAAATGCAAAGTTTATGAGTTTGGAAAGAAACTGATCTAAACAAACTGGGCAGTGAAGCTAAGACACAGAACAGTGGATCAGTTATGGAAAATCTTCAAATCGTAGATGTATTAAGATAAGGTAAATTGCATTCTGTTTAATCAAAATGGGTATTTATCAAAACAAGGATCTGTTAATAAATGGAGCTGAATACCTAACTGAAGGTTGAAATAGAGGAACATTATATAATAAAGAAATTCAAGTGAAAGTTTGAAAGTGCCATAAAGAGGTGAAATGGAAGATTGAAATTGAAAGTTACCTGAGAAAGGTATAGCTAAGAATATAGTAATGAATAGAAAGATCTTTAAAGTAAAAAATTCATTTTAAGAGAGTAGTGTATTACTCAATGGTGAGGAGGGAACTCCAGTAGTGGAAAATGATAGTATGTTGCAATCATTAAGTAAATACTTCACATTAGATTGTGCAAAAAAATGCTGGGCATGAAACTGTAAGTGTGTGGGAGCAGGATATGAAATAATTGTTAGATATAACAGTGGAAAAGGAATTAGTAAGTGGAATTAGCAATTGCCAATACAAGTGAATTAGCCTAGGCTATTGAAGAATCAGGAGAGCTGATAACAAGGGCTAATTAACAAATGTTTTCAAATTTTTGAGCCATACAATTTGTTTCAAAATATTGGATGGGAGTCAATGTAATGTGTGCGTTCAGTGAGGGAGCTACATATCAAATTTAATTTTTACGACAGCACTGTTGAAATAGTGGTCTGAAGAAGTCCCCATTCTGGCACTAAGAAGAAATTATAACATGATTAAAATAGGTTGGAAACCCAGCAAGAATCTGCCCACTACAAGTTCTGCTCTTCCTTTCACTCCCTTGCTTTCATTGTGTTCAAATCATTTTACGTCTTTCAAACAAGTTCTTGCTGATTGTCCTTAATTAGCCCATGCTAACTTTTGGATCCCATAGGCCAACGTTACTGAGGAAAAGAGCTCGAGAACCAGGGTCTAAAAACTGAGACTAAGGTAATGGTCTAGTGTCTGGAAGACTCAGTGCAGGATGTGGGTGCGAAGATGCAGGACAGTATTGGGTGGGTACTTCTCAGTCAGAGGAGCTGGGCCGATTTTTCATTTCTGAGACTAAGTGTGGAGCAAGCCAAAAAACGTGGAAGAATTTCCACTCAGGAATGGGACAGGTTTGCCTGAATGCACCCATTCTTTTGAGCTAATACCATGTTCAGGTGAGAATAAAATGCCAAATTGTATTGGAAGTTCTGAAACCCATTTGGGATCTTCTAGGGTTAAACTTCAGACCACCATAGTTAAAAGGCTAATGGACAGCACTTCCACTCTCTGCAACCCAGGGCCATGAGTCCACATCTGCTCATCTCTTCTGGAGATGTTGGAGACTCGCCAAAAGTCAGCACCAAATTTCAACCGCACCCCCTGAGAGGGTATCCTGCAGGGCATCAGAGAGAGAAGGATTGTACTGTTTCCGAGAAGTGGTAACAAGAGGCCATCCTGAGTCACCAAGACAACCAGGAATGTTTTGGCTGCAGAGGCCAGTGTCTTTGGGAGCATCAGAAGGCACTGGAAAGTGGCTGAATGATCTCTTGCACATCTCCAAATTTAATGCCATAGTCTACTCAGTGCCTCATATCTTATAATTGAATTGGCACTGTAAGCTTGCCACAGCTCAGGATTGCCACACACAAGTTTGAGTGCCAGGCATCTCCATTACCTCCCTCGTATGCAATCTATGTGTTATTTCATTGTACCAACTCACATTGTACTACTTAAAGCACAGTGCCCCTGCCTCTCTCCATTCTGTAAGCATTCACAATTAAAATAGAAAAGGAGCCAAAACACTTTGTAGCTCATGCAGATTTGATGGGCTGAATGGTCTCTTTCCATACCATAGGGATTCTATGGTTCCAGGGAGTCTCACTTGTTCTCAAATCTTGCCATAATCAGGTTCTCATGAGCCAATCTGCCTGGTCTCATTTTTCCCTCAGTATCAGCATGTGGTACCTCAACATCACCACCAGATTCTTTTGTGGTCAAGTGGACCATGGGCCAAAAATTGGACATTTTGAACTGACACATAGCCAGAGAAGTTAGGCCTGACAAAACATTGGCTAAACTAAATTATACAGCAGCCAGCAGCTTTCAGCTTCAGAGAATAGTGGAAACCGAGATCAAAGAAGTTACAAAGATTCAGGGGCAACAATTTACAAACAGCCTGAGAGAGGTATTGATCAGACTTCCAGGCACTTTGACTTCCAGCTAGTGCCAGAGGACATGCACCCTATACCTCATCGGCATGGCAACGGTGAAGGGTATCGGTGCGACCCCATTTGATACTTTGAACCCCACTGCCCAAAGCCATAAAACATTCTGAAAGGTCAGGGGTGTGAAGGATAAAATCATACACCTGGAAGCCACCATCTCAGTGAAGACTCACAGCAAGACTCATGGGAGAACACCAAGAAGATCCAGGATGTGATCCATCCTGACCTGAGAGACCCACCCTTGTGGAAGAGAGTCAGGCTTACGTCAGAAAGGAAGGAGATTCTAATGGTCCAGCTCAAAAACGTGGATCATTGCAGTTAATACCTTTTCTCAGATGGATAGAGCTAGATAGAGAATAAATAATTTGGGAATTTGGGAAATGCTCACGTGGTGTTTACAATAAGGAAAGTTTTGTTAATAAAATCGAGTTGAACTGCAAACTGAATTCTGGGTCCCTTTGTCAGCCTTACTAACAAAAGCGCATGGGTAAAGTGTTTTTAATACATAAACTGGTGGAAGTGTACAAAATATGGACAACTTTGCTTTTCTGAGGAGATGGTTGGCTGCTCCATCCCACCCCTCCTCTAAATTCTCATCCCGTCATTGAACAATGTGGCATGCAGCAAATAATGACTGTTCTAGAGATCCTGTCCAGCAAATACTAGGGTGCTCCTCCTGAGTGGTCTAGGCAATGGAAATGCACCTTCCAAAGACCAATTGTCTGTTCAATGCTGGCCCTCGCATGTGCTGCATTGTATCACTGCTTCCCATCGATCTGACGGTGGCACAATGGCGTCATCAGCTGTGATTTGTGGGGCTACCCCTTGCCACCCATGGACAAGATTTTGAGATGATACTGGAGGCATAACATTTGAGGAACCTGGAAGTTGTGTAGAATGTGAACATTGTGACAGCTCCCTGGATAGTGAGTATACATCTGCAGGAATTATTGTCTATGGTCACAAGCAAGCTGGACATTGTAGGAGTGAAAACGCTTCATTGTTAGGAATCTAACTGCCTGATGCCATGGAGCTCTTCGTGCTCCTTGCATGTGACATATCTCATCAATTTGGCTGTCTGGGCACATGGAGAACTGGATAAAGTCAACTGCTTTCCTAAGAAAGGGCATTGGTAACCTCACAGATGCACCTTTGTGCTGATGATTGGGAGATAACGAAGGATTTCCCAAAAGAGCTATGAAGTGAGCTGGTGGCAAAGTAGTTCACCGCTGCTGTGACTGTCAGTCTCACAGGCATAATGCTGCTTCTCAAACTGAACTGTCTGCAGGAGGTGGCAGATGTACGTGATACATTCTCTAGTCATGCAAAGCCATCTGAAGCATAGTTGTTCACTCACCTGGAGGTTACTGCAGTGCCTTCTGCACAGCCTTTTTGTTTGGACTACTTTAGCTCACTGAAGACCCTGCCTTCCCTTTTCATGCATTGCTTGTTCATCCACATCTGGAGCACTCTGAGTTTCATATTTCTGATTTTGGTGTTATTGCCCTTTCCTTTTTGTCCTTCTTCATCTTCCTAGTTTAATCAGCGTAAAGGTATCTGCTGGGTTCAGTAGTTTCCATTTCTGATGTGGAATGACTGACCTGTGAATGAGCAGGAATCTGATGAGTGCCTTGCATTTGGCATCTCGTCATGATAACTTAGAACCGTGGTCAGGATGCTCTTGTCCTGGGTGAAAACCCATCGAAATGCCTACTGTACAGAGTCAGGTACAATCTTCAGAACCCACGACTGGTTCTCCCCCTCCCTGATGCTGTACATGCACGATATTTATGTTCTTACTTTGTGCTATTTTGTGCCATTTTGTGCCCACATTCTGCACAACTCTCAGGTTCCTGACATTGCTTTGCATGCATGTGTGAAACAGCACAAAGTGAAGCTATTTGTCCTTCATTACCTTCTGTGATGTGACCCTTACACTTTGAAAGAATCAGAAAGCATAACGGCTTCATTGCAAAGTTATTAACTTTCACGTGCAGGGACGTGTGATTGGTTCTGCAAGGCTGACTGTGCATTAACACAACCATTATCACTGAGAGTGGATCTCAGCTTCACTTCTTATGAAAGGTTATTGATTGACTGAATAAGATGGGGAAGTAATAGTTTGTAATTTTTATGACTTATCTTTGCCTTTAATGTCGTTAAGGTAGTAACAAGAACAGAAATTGCTGGAGAAATGCAGCAGGCCTGACAGCATCCGTGAAGAGAAAACAGAGTTACCATTTCGAGTCCAATGATATTTGTTCTGAAGAAGAATCACTGAAGTCGAAATGTTAAGTCTGCTTTCTCTGCTCAGATACTGCCAGACTTGCTGATTTTCTCCAGCAATTTCTGATTTTTGGTTTCAGATTTCCAGCATTCAGTTCTTAGTTTTGTTTCTGTCATTTAAACAGAGCTGACACAATCTATATTTCCAGTTTCTGTCTGTATGGCTTCTCTTACATTAGCCTTCCTGCTCCTCTGATGCTGCTTGGCCTGCTGTGTTCATCCAGCTCTACACCTTGTTATCTCATTTCTCTTAGAATGTGTTTGCTTTCTTCACATGCAATCACCTCTGGGACCTTCCCTTTTGTGCTGTGCATTCTCAGACTCAGTTTTTTGGAACTGAATTTTGTACAGCATAGTTGTGGTAAACTTCACTTTTGATTATTTTCCCCCACTATTGTCCACTTTTTAGCACAATTTTGACCCCATTACTGTGGATGGCCTGAACTCTGTCTTTCTTCAAAGTCACCCTCTGCATATCTCTTACTATTTCACTTGATATTCCTGCTCTTCCTTCTGATCCCACACTCACAGAGATGCCAATGAGCAGCTTCATCCTTACAACATCCCTCATTCAGTTCACAGCTTTCTTTCTCCCCAATATACTACATAATCTCAGTGTGTATCTCACTTATTTTCCAGCTCCCACCCTTTGTTGTCCCGATTGCTACAATTACTTTGACACCACCACCCCCACTTTCGATCCCAGTTTACTGCCTCCATTGCCCAGGATTCTTCCAACTTTCATATCCTTCATATTGTTTTACCTTCGCTTCTTTTGCATTCAGTCTACTCTTCTGTGAATTCTTTTACTGGTGCCACTTTAAGGTAGCACAACCACTTAGGTTAATTTAGTTTAAGCGCATTTTAAAGTTTAGTCATGTTTGCGTGCTCAGGTCAGATGTACTTTAATACGCCACTTCGGTTGTCCTACACGGGCAGGCTATTGGTCTGATCTACCTACAGCCCTAATAGTGGAATAATCCTGTTGCAAGAAGTCTGACTGACCTTGCTTGTGTGTTTTTTAATGAGCTGTTGAGCATTGAGAGCCTTCAGCATTAACACAGGAAGCTTTTTTCATAATGAAACCTCTTGTTTCTGAAGAAACAAAGTAGTAGATTCATGGCTCACTCATTGGTACTGGGAGGAAATGGGCTACCTTGCTAGATACTCTCTTGTATATATAGTCAGGATTGTGAACACATGTTTCCCATTTTTGGCTAACAAAATTGTGCCTGTGAATGTGGTTCCAGCAAATTTGGGTGTTGATGAGTATTCAGGTATTTTCCTAATCAACCAGTTCAGTAATGGAGCAAGCGGGACTTGAACCCAGGCCTCCTTGCTCAGAAGTAGTGACACTACCAACATGTCACAAGAACCCCTGTCAATGAGCATTCATGACAATTTAGTGAAAGCAAAACAGACAGTGACCCACCTGAAGCATTCTGAAAACTTAATTGCAAAAATTCAACTTAATATCGGGAAACAGAAATTTTGACTCCCACTCCATTAAATTCCCCTGCCTGGCCTTATAAATCCTTAGCGTGGATTTGGAAAATTCAGCCCACCATCTTTCAGGTGAGACATTAAACCAAGTTTCCATCTACCCTCTGAAGTGGATGTAAAAGATTCCAAGACTGAAGAACAGGAGACTTATTTCCAGTGTTGCAGCCAGTATTTACCCTTGATCAACATTACATCGCAGACATTTCTGATGTTTCTGCTGTGCCAAATTGGCTGCGACATTTTCTATATTACATTAGTGGCTACACTTCAAAGGTACTTATCCTGGCATTAAAACACTTACAGACTTTTTGAGCTCTTGGAAGTCACAACGTAAATTAACACTTTTTGTCAGATTGTTGCTCCTCCTACTATCATGTTGAAAACTGATGGTGCCTTTAACCAGCTGCACAAGAATTATATTTTCATATTGTGACAGTTGGTTTTCTAGACATCAAATTGTCCTGCATGGATACTAAGGAAAGGAAATGAGGATTGAAAAGTCTGCTAGGTTTGTGGCTGTTTTACAGTGACAGACATGGGGACCACCCTGGTACAACACCATCAATGGGAGGAGAATTCAAAACACCATATATTGATTCTGATTCACCACGCTTTATCGTTTTCTTTTAATCTGCCTTCCAGTTCTTTCTAACAAGGATATCTAACATAAAAAATTCCATGTAACATGTTACATACCTCAACAATGTTTAAATGCTTTGTCAGAATACTCAAAGTAGAGGCAATACACAAAAATGAATAATTACAAATAAAATATTCATAAGCAGCTACATTTACAAAATTTTGCATGATAAATATTTAATTTAAAAAATTCACTCAAACCAATGCATCCAGAATGAATCCTGATGCACTAATTAATAAGGATTCAGACACAGGGCTATTTATCAGGATTGTCTTTTTCATCTGATTTTGGTCAGGGTGCAATACGATTGATGACTAATCTGTCCCACCACAGAGTGGGCTGGTTCTGAAGAGAGATATATCAGAATGAAGTCAGTCCAGAAGAAATTTTTTATTAAACACTAATTCATTTGCATCATGCTTGGAAAATGCAATGGAGAGATTCTGGAAGCAATAAACCGATAATGCCATTGCAGACATAAGCTCAAGGGACCCTGCCTTAGTTTCACTTTGAAAGGATTTCATCATGGAAGACTTTTCTTCCTTGCAAAGCAGATTTTATGTCAAGTGAGAGCATTTGTGCTACTTCAGTGTTGACAGGTTATTAGGAGACAGATTGTGGCAAGAGCGAATGTATTAGGGAGGCTGGAGGTTAGATGAGTTACAGCTAAAATTTGAGTCTCCATTATATCTTAGGAAATCGGAACAAATATAGTTGGGATCTCAGCAATCAGTTGCGGTCAAGGTAAATTCTAGTAGCATAATCATCATAATAGGCCACGTAGAATCTCTGGCTGTAAGATTTCTGTGTAGTTTTCTTGTATTGTAAATCAATCTGTTATTTTACTGTATATCCCTCACTAGTATGACTTTTTAATCGAATATATGATGACAGTGTGCACTTTTATTGGCCCTTTAGATAAGAATAGCAAGAATTGTTCAGAATATTTTCTGATCGCAGTTTTGCTTTATTCAGAGTGACTGACATCTCACAAAAACAAGTCTGTAAAATTAGGTCTAAAGATTAATTAATACAGGACCATGATTGACTTTGATTGTTACCAACATTGTTGTTTACCCGCAGCTTAACATACCAGAGGTGGCATTCTTTAAGTCAGAATTTACCAAGAGCAACATTATCACATGCATTTGTATGAAATTCATTTCTTGAGTTATTTCAATTGCGGTATTTATACATTTAGTTAAATACATTAAAATAGAGGGAATTTATTAAAACCGAGGCTGGATAAGCAGACTGTTGTTAAGGTCTCACTATCTGATCGGTTGGAATAAAAAACAAAAATACCTATTTCAGCCAGCAACATGGGTAATTAAACGTCTTGACTGTATAAAGTTTTAAATAAAAAATTCCATCAACAAATTTATTAATAATATAATTATTGGTTCATTAACAAAACAAAAGCTTTAAATGAAGATGCAATAATTAGTTAACATCACAGTCAGTAATACAGAAACATAAATGATCATCCATCCAAATGTCCCCAGAATACACAAATACACATAAACACTTCTTCAGCAAAAGTGAAGAACAAATGGATTTTTCTGCAGAGATTGGCTGTCTGTAAAAAAAACACTTTGACCAATGAATTGTTCTTGAAAGCAAAAGGATAAAATGTAGAATGTTCCAAAGTGTGTCACTCCGATGTTTTGGCACATGTGATCAAATCACCAATTACACATAAACAAAGTTGCTGGAAAAGCTCAGCAGATCTGGCAGCATCTGCAGAGAAAAAAATCAAAGCTAACTTTTCTGGTCCAGTGACCCTTCCTCAGAACTACGCATAGATGGCTGTGGAGTCTTCCAGATACATCTTGCTCATGAAATGCAATGTTGGAAATTCATTCTTTCGGAAGAACAAACAAGTTTCACTCTGGATTTAGCAAATGGGTCTTATTTTCATAAATGTGAGAAATCAGTCTGCAGCCCTTCTTCATAGAGTTCCTGTCCCTCCAGTGAAGACCAAATACCAAATCACTCTCCAACAAAGTACCATTCAAACAGCCATTGCAGGAGTCTGCAGCAAAGAAAGTAGCAATTGCTAGTCAAGTGATTTCTAGGAGGTTTTGTGAAAAATAAAATTCCTATGTCTGCTGTGTTCTTTCAATGACCTCTGATAAAGACACCACCTCAGGGAAAACTTGAAACAGAACAATTTTCTTCACAATTCTTCAAAAATCAAGTCCTCCAAGAAATATGAAATTGTAAATATGAAGTGTATTTGTAACAATATCATAATTTCTCTTTGTGATTTCCATGTTTTTGTACCTTTTGTAGATTTTTTTTGTTTAGCGTACTGTTTGTAGAATGGTCTTGGTATACCCTTTTCCATGGAGTAGAGGGAAAGGTAAAAAGTGAACTTTCTCTGTGAGTTGCATATACAGGGGAGTGCAGATCCTGGGCCAGCCTACTCTGAATATAAACTACAGAAATGAGTAGACTCTAGACCAGTCATTTCAGTCAATCATTGGGCTGATATTTACCAGAAATTGGCTAGGTCTCAATTTTGAAAAAATTCATGGGTGGGGGAGTTCCCTGCATGATTCCTTATGAGATTTCCCATGCTATTTCCTAAAACTTGCTTCATTAGCTATATACCACGGTTCTCTGATGCCCAACTTGTCATATCCCTCCTCTCACTAAAGGCAAAAG
Organism: Rhincodon typus; assembly: GCF_021869965.1. Taxonomy (NCBI): domain Eukaryota; kingdom Metazoa; phylum Chordata; class Chondrichthyes; order Orectolobiformes; family Rhincodontidae; genus Rhincodon; species Rhincodon typus. Next base: position 45,436,641 of record NC_063345.1, read on the forward strand.
TTCTGCATCTGCCAGGGCTTGCTAGGATTCCTGACACTGGCACCATATTTGTACACTAGGTCAAGCACTGAGCATCCATAACAGTCCTATATGGTTCCTGTGAATTGCCCTGGATACAAGGACAAAGATAAATTGGCCTTGCCTTTGTGACAGGGATTTGGAAGTCCTGGTGGATTGAGTAGTAAAAATGAATGTCATCCTTTTCCTTCAGGAGTGGTAGAGAAGATCCCATCAACAGACCTTTCCAGCCTGGTCGATGTTACCATCCGAAACAGTGCTGTTTCCACGGTCCGAAGGTAATCACTAATATTCGGCAAGAAGGACAATGACCTTTTGCAGTCTGCAAGGCTAAGTGGTACCATCTTCTCTTTGCTACCTCTCACTTTCTCTGCTACATCTCAACATCTTACCAAGGCTCATGGTCTACCATTCTCACTATTATGTACGACATCTTCCCTCATTCACTTTTATCCACTCCAGCCCCATGCTACTAACCCTGTACTAACTCTGCTCTGCTTATTGAAGCCCTTGGGGCACATTACTATCTTTCCTCCACCTCAGATCACATTACCAGCCATTTTCATCTCACTCATTCCCTCCCTTTGTTTCATTTTCAGGGCAAAATGGCCCACAATAGGGAGGAAAGAGCCAGGTGGAGTGTGTGACATTTGGCATCTCAACCCTTCTGAGGAGAGGCTCCTTGCCCGTCTTCATGATGTCTCTTGTCTCTTCCTGTGATGATGCCAAAACCTCTATGTCCTAGCAATTAAGTAAGAATCATTGTCCATTAATACACTGTTCTCCCATTACCCCTAGTGATTGCCCAAACTTGGACCCCTGTTTCACATGTGATTGTCTCTTGTCTTCTGCCAGCATCAATAAAATCTGCACAGTCTCTGCTTTCAAGAGATAGCCCACAAGATATCTCCTCCTCCACCTCTGAGCAAGAAGCATCAGGTGTCTCAGAGGATGCATTGGTTGCCTCCTGTGCCCTGAGGCAGTAAAGTGTAAAAGTGTGTTGTAAATGGATCAGCAATATGCTATACAGTAAAGCTGGTTAGTGTCTGAAGCCAGGACTCATCGATGAAGACTGCGTGCAGTGTGTCCTGGGGTGATGTTGCTTTGCATCCAAGATAATAGGCCAGAGAAGCAGGCAGCATGACGGAGTCGCCAGGTACCTGCTCTGACTTTAATATTTTCTATTCAACAGGTGATATAATGGAAAACTGAATATGAATGGGGTGAGTTGTTTAGCTTAGTTGTCTGGATGCCTGGTTTGCAATACAGAGTTATGCCAACAGTGTGGGTTCAATTCCTGCACCAATTAAGTATACCATTAAGAACTCTCTTTCTCAACTTCTCCCCTTGCAAGAAATGCGATGACCCTCAAGTTAAGCTACTACCAGTTGTCTCCCTTTAGTGAAGGAGTGGCCTATGGTCCGATAAGATTATGGAGATCATACCTTTAGATACATGGAGAAGCAACAATTGGAACAAAGATGCCCTTGGTGTATTAATCCAGAGGTACAGATTAATGTCCTATGAACACAGGTTCAAATCCTACCACTGCAGCTGGTAAGATGTAAATTCAGTTTAGAAATCTGGAATATAATTCTAGCCTCAGTAGCCAAGCAATCTACCTGGTCTGGCTTACATGTGACTCAAGGCACACAGCAATGTGGTTGGCTTTTAACTGGCATCTGAAATAGCTAAGCAAGACACACAATTTAAGGCAATTAGGGATAGACAGCAAATGACACGCACATCCCTTTAAAAAAACCTTTAAACTGGTTGTATAATGAAATTCTTACACCTCATTGTAAGAGGCAGCAGGTAAAACAGAACATTTGTTTAAAATTGTTTAGTTATTCCACAAATTGCCTGAAGTTTAGGATGAGCATTTCTATTTTCACAATTCTTTATGCCTTGCCTCATTTAAATGTTATTTTTGATAATCCTGATGTGCTCAATATCATGCTTCTTTCAATATTCTTCGTCTCTATTTCAATAAATGATTTACTTGAAAGTAATTTTACAAGATGTTAATGTAAGTACCAAGTGCTAACATTTGTAGTATTGTGCAAAAGTGTTGTGAATTTGTTGAATTTAAATATTCTGATTGGCAGAAATGAGAGTAAGTGTTTGCAAGAGTCTTTTGAAGTGACTTTGTTTGTTTCAAGGCAATTTTATTGTGGGAAAAGCTGCAGTTTGATGTCTTTTTGGTTTAATTATTACACAAGTAATAATTATGATTCTTTGCTTCTACTAGGTCTAGAAAACAAAATGATGCTATGACTAAGCAGTGTATGCCATAACACTTTTTGTGAGAAAAAAAAGGAAAGAATATAGGTACTCCGTGGAAAGACATTATGAGGTTGGTGAACCAACCAATTTAGAGGTTTAATATAACATTCCTTGAAAATACAAATTCAAGTGAATAGTCAACATTTATTTTGAGTTTTATATAAATGGACACAGTGTATACGGCCAAAGTGAATAAGACAAGTTTGTACATGCAATGATAAAGTTCTGAATGTACTTTTTAGTATCTCATTAAATCAAGAATGTTAAAGTCGTAGAGAGTAGGTAGCATTAAACCACTGCCATGATAATAGGAAAAGGAAATTTTAGTTACAGCACATTTGCGATGTTGGGACTGTTGCCAATAGAGTGGAAAAACTAACAAGGAATTTAATAAACAATTTTAATGTTTGAATATTTTTAGGGTTAATAGTGAAGATCTATTTCCTCTGACCATGAAAAGAAGATTAGTTTGCAGAAATTACTTAATGCAAAAAAACATAATTGTTCTTTCAGTGATAACTAAATTTAAATTTAATACCTCTCCCTGGCTCTTGTTGGAAGATGGAGCGCTTTGCTACAGGTAGATACATCTTATTTTGAATATAAAACTGTAAAAATGTTTGAAGCAGAAGAACATAGAAAGTTATGGATAGAGGATAGGATATTCAGGTTAGTTTTGGATTGCTCTCACAAAGAGCTAGAACAACCAAAATGTGTTCAAGAACCTTCTTTCCCATTGTAAATTTTAAAAGTTTTGTGTGAATGAAACAGGCAGAATGTGATGATGTTCTTTTGGATGATTAGCACAATCCTGGATTACAGTAAGTTTATAAATATGATGTAGTAGTAGCACTCTCACCTCTGAGCTGGAAGCTCGTTGGGGAGTATTAAAAGTCGTCAGTGGCAAGAGACTGAGCAGATTGGGATAGTCAGCTACGTTAAGTAAGGTAAGGTTATGTCTTACTAATTTACTTGAATATTCCTGAAGAAGTAATAAGGAGGATTGATGTGGGTAGTGCAATGGATGTTGTTGATATAGCTTTTACTAAGGCATTTGACAAAGTCCTGATCTGCAAATTGCTAAGGAAAATTAAAGCCTGTGGAACATGGGGTAATGTGCCGAGTTGGATCGAAATTTGACTCATTGACAGGAAACAAATGGTAATAGTCTACAAGTGGTTTTCTTACTAGAAAGCAGTTTCTGGTGGTGTTCCACAGGGCTTAGCTTTAGGACTCTTATAGTTTCTGCTTTATATTAATGATTTTAGAATCAAATGCAGGAGGCATGATTGAGAAGGTGGCACAAAAAATGGCCAGGTGTCAATAGTGAAGAGCATGGCATTGAGTGGATGGAAAATGACAAATGGAATTCAATCCAGAGGTGTATGAGGCTATTCTCTTGGTGAGGGTAAACAAGCAAGAGGCTACACAATAAATGGAAAGGTATCAAGAGATGTAGAGGAAGTGTGAGATCTTGGAATGCATGTTCACAGATCACTGAAGGTGGAAGGACAGGTAGATATGGGATAAATAAATCATATGCAATGTTTTGTTTCACTGGGGGAGGTATTGAATATAGAATGAGGAGTGTAATACTGGAATTGTATAAGACAATGGTTAGGCCATAGTGCATGTCCTGTGCCCAGTTCTGGTCATATGTTACAGAAAGGATGTGTTGTTCTAAATAGAGTACAGAGGAGATTTACAAAAATGTTACCAGGGCTTGAAACTGCAGCTATGAGGAAAGATTGAAAGGGACAGGGTAATTTTTTCTCACATCAGTGGAGGCTAAGGGTGATTTACTCAAAACATACAAAATAATGAGTGGCTTGGATTCAGCGCGCAGGGAAAATCTGTTTCCCTAGCAGAAAGTTCATTTACCAAGGGTCCAACATTTAAGGTAATTGGAAGAAGGATTAGTGGGGACCTGAGAAAAATCCTGTTCACCCAGACAGTGATTGGTGTCTGGATTTGACTACCTGGTTTGGTGATTGTGGTGAAAATCTTCAACTCAATTAAAAGGAACCTGAATTTGCACTTGAAGTGTTGTCACCTGCAAAGCTACAGACCTGGGTGCTGGAAAGTGCATTTAGAATGAGCAGCTTGGTTTATTCAGCTAGCACAGACACAATGGACTGAATGGCTTCTTCCTATGCTGTAACTTTTCTAATATTAGTATTGCAAAATATCCTTTACAATCGCCAAACAGGTCCACAGGTGACATGTAATATAGAGAATTCTACAATCAGAAATTTTGAGGGCATGTGCCTTTAGGCACCTTAAACAGTTAGCTAAATTGTTAAATGAATTTTATATAAAGACACCTGATTTTGCCTGTGGGGTCCTATCCTATTTCATTAGGGAAATATCAGAGTCTGGAAATAAGTAGTGCATGGAGGAAATCAAGAGTGTGTTCTCCAGCATCTTTGAATACTAAGTAGTACAGGAAGTAGGCAGAGACCACCAATCAACCTGCCTGTCCTCTTCTTAACAGCCTGTTTCTTTCATTCACTGGATACATTCTGTCCAATTTCACACCTTATCAGTCTTTGTCTAGCCAAAACATTCCAAAAGACAAGAAAAAAATGCAATCAATGTAAATTCCAAATCCATCCCACAAACTGTGATACATTAACAATAATTCTCTGCAATTATGGATAGCTGGAGGTACAGGTCCACGTACTTTCAACAAACCAGACGGTATCAACAGCTTTTAAGCACATATGACATTTATCAATTTCACCATTCATATAAAATGCAATATACCTCAGCACAATTTCTCTATTTGGAATTATAATAGTACCACTTTAAGACAGCAGCATATATGCAAAAACATTCAGTAAGACAGAAAGTCAACACTGAAGATAACTTTGAAAACAATCATAAGCCATCTTGAGCTAAATGTGGAATAAAGCAATCAATTTCAGTTTTAATCAGTTATTGAAATCCTTTCAGTCCTCATCTATACCTGAGTTCCACCACCTTGCGTTTATGCAGCTTATACACTTACCTCTAACTTCGTCAGTGTTTGGTTTACCTGGATTAATCTCTTCTGTGTCTATTTGCCTTTTGATTTATTCAAGGTCATGTCTTTCTTCCTCTTGGTAGATGAAATGAACCCAGATAATCAATTAAGTCCTGCCTCTGATAGTTTTGTCAAAATCTCTTCTGGTTCCAGGAAAACAAGCAAAAAAGTAGCCAACACACGAGTCAATCACTCTGATATATCACACAGGCCTCCAAATGGGATCCTTAGGTGTCTTATTTGAATCAATAGCACTCCTTGCTCAACAGACCTCAAAAATTTATCTTCAACGTGCTCAAGATTTGTGCCTGATCAATAACTAGAGAAATGCAAAGGATAATTTGTTTTGTTTTGTTTTAGGAAGATGTTTATCAGAATGAAGGCTGATAGATGTGGTACTGAGGCAAAACTAATAGTACTGTTATATTCATTCATTCTTGACATCATCCTTACTCTTATTACCCAAATTATATTTTACCTTTCTTAAATCAGTGGCTGTCTATTTTGAGGCAGCTAGCTAAAAAATGCAGTGTTCTTGTTTTTTTGATGATTTTCCACGGGTGATATAGTTTTCTTTTGCATGTGCTTTGATCTGGAGTTTTGGCCTTGGTTAATGTTTATTCTCATGTCTTTCAGTGCATATTTTCCGTCTGGAAATGGGAAGTGTTCTGAGTTGGTTGCATCAGCGGCCATGGGATTGTTACCTGAGAGCAAAGGATGGTATTGGATGCAGGGAGGAGTGACCGTACATCCTAATGCTATATTCATAAGATATCATTACATTTCATTACTCCAAAAGACTAAATGCAGAGCCCACGGTTGACAGTTATTATCATTTGAATATGTGGAGCTCCAAGTCAACATGTTGATATTTAAAGAAATTAAAGTTTTCCAAAATATTTTCCTTGAAATTGTAACTGTTTTCATTAAAAAAAAGTTAATCCCATATTATGTAGCCACTTATTCTATTTTAATTTAAATGAAAGAACCATAACCTTGACATGGCCTGATGGTACTGCCAAAGTTGAAAAGAAGAGGAAATCAGAAAGTATTAGTCGCTCTTACTGTAATATTTAAGAGCTTTCAGGTGGTTAAAAGATGTGAAGAGAGTGAAAAGGTAAAATTCAATTCCTTTGAACTTCCAGGAGAAATTGAATTTGATTACATCTTGAGTTCAATGCAATAAAGGAGGAGGAGTTGCAAAACAATGTATTAGGAAATGCGGAGGAACAGGAAGGGTGTTCAGAGGAGCATAATAATGCTGAGATAGAGAGATGTAATAAATGTAAAGCCAACAAGATAAAGCTCTCATGTGCTTTGCCCCTAATAAAACCTATAAATTTTTCCTAAACATCTGGTCGTTCTGAGTGAATGAGACTGCATTCCATAGCTATAGTGCATGAGTGTTACAAAGCACAAAGGCATGTTGGAGGTGTTGTGCTATCATTTATATTTTATAACTCACAGAGGTTTGAAAAGAGGATGTTGTGTGTTCGATTGTTGAAAACGGAATATTTGAGGAAGAGCAGGACCTACAAGCCAAAGCCAGACAAATGATGACTTTTTATTAGGGCTGCTTTCAGGTTTATTCCTTTCTTCACTGGTTAGTAAACATCACAGTAATAAGCTGCATGGAATCTAGCCTCAGGCACAGTCAGATTGCATGGGAGGCCACAGCAATGTTTATCACCAAAGCCTGACAAGACCATGAAATACAGATTTGCTTTGAAGGCTCCAATATGTTTATGGAAGATCAAATAAAAAAAGATGGGATCGCCTCTGCTTTGCCGTTGATTCCAATTACCAATTCCTTTTAACCACATGTAGTGCCAGTATGAAGATAATCTATTAGCATTGTTAAAGTGAAAGAAGTAGATAATTCACTGATTAGATTATCATGATTATAGGTTAGAGGTAAAGCAACCTTTACAAATATCACACAAATTCTTTCAAGAAATTCTGTCAGTGTCAGAGTTTAAAACAAAAGGCTGAACACAGTGAGCAGGTTAGCAGCAGCTGAGCACAGAATTGAGCAGTTAATATCTTGTTCGTGAATCTTTTGTTATCTGTTCCCTCTAAGACATACTAATCCACTCTTTCATTAGCCCAACCAACTACTCTTATCAGCTACTCTCATTCCTCATTTCCCCTGAATGTTCTTGGAGGTGCAACATCTATCCATTCACTTTCTCACATACCATTGTCTAGGGCCCCCAATTTGTATCCAGGTATGACAGTATTTCCTTGTATTCTCCAATATAATGTTTGTGTTCATTCTTTCATTGGTTGTAAGGGTCACTGGCAAGACCAGCATCTGCTGCTATCCCAACTCGTCCTTGAGAAGGCGGTAGGAAGCTGCCTTCTTGACTTGCTGTAGTTCATTGGGTGTTGCCGCTAGGTAAGGATGACACTGTTTTCCCTGCTGGTGCAAATATTGAATTAAGAATGCTTGGGTCCCTTGAACAGAAGGAACATTCAGTGTCCTTGATGAATCATTACAGGCACCATCCATTTTCTCTTTACTAACTGCTTGCTATCCATTAAAACTCAAACTTGTATTTTTAAAAATTGGTCAATACACTACAGACTACACGAATTGTAAAGCAAGTCATATCACAAAATATCACTGTTAAACTGTACTGTCTCTTTTTATCAGGGCCTTATTGATTCGGTCTACACTGCTCTGGGGAAACCAAACATAGATTAGGTGAAGGTGAATATCTCCATCCAACTCTAGCCACTTAAATTGGGCAGCCAACTTCCATTCTGACCTCTAAGTTTTCAGTCATTTACATTGTTCCGATAAAACTGAATGCAAGTTTGAGGAATAGCATTATATCTTTCTACTAGGCACACTGCAGCCACCTGGTGTTAATATTAACTTTAATAACTTTGGACAGTAAATCCCACTTACTCTTTAGCGGCGAGTGCTGCTGGCAATGTGTTTCTGGGAAGAACAGGGAGGAAGTTTGATGTTAGAGATAGGCAGCCTTTGATGGAACAATGTATTCCCAATGTAGTCTGCACCTTTGGTGTTAATGTGCTTTTCCCTCTGCCAGGCTTCTTGGTCATTCAAGCCTGTTTCACTGACTGTTTATTCATAATTACGTATCCACTTGTCTCGCCCCCAGCATGTTCAACTGTTCGCACATTCTGTGTCTTATAAATGCCTTTTATTTATTTGATTATTCTCATTATGCTGCCTATGAACAAACACTTCATAAGTCATTCCATTCCTGTGCTTTCTCTTTCACATTTCCAGCTTTTTATTCCAGCTGATATTGTTAAGAGCCTGTCTTTATAGGAATTGCTTCTGCATTGAAATACTGTCAACTTACATTAGCTATTTAATCTATAAAGTTATTTCTATACCGATATATGAAGACATGCAAGTGGTCTTTCTGTAGAAATTAAAAGTGTAATATTCCTCAGATAGTTTCTAACACCAGTTCACTGGCAAAGACAGCAACATGAAAATATCAGAGGCAAGGAAGTAATTATGTTCTCAACAGTGTTAGCTGCAATAACACAGGAGATTAACCAGTGTTTAAAACCTATGTTTTCCTATTTTCATCTCACTATTATTGAAACAATTGTTTAGCGTTATTTTGCCTGAGTGTAGGCAGGATTACTTTGCTTTAGCAAAGTATGCAATCTTCAAGATAATAATCTGTACAGGCTATTTGATCATGGAGGTGGTGACACCAAAGCCAATTGTGACCTCACTCATTATCTACATATGGCCAAAAAGGTACAAAGAATTAGGATTAGCAACATCAGCTGATACTGAGACCTATTGTTTAACCCTAAAGCAGCCACTCCAGAGATAACTAATTCAGCACCAAGGACTAGAAGTTAAATTTAGGATGCACTGGGTCTGTTGTGTGGCTAACTACACAAGCAGACTGGACGTACCCACTGAGCCAATGAGGACAGCACAATGTTTGGGTTTGTAATGTGAGACTACCTAATAATGTCATATTCTCATTGTGTTGCCATGCTGGCAGAAACTTCCTGCCTCTAAGTGCTCTAAATAAAATAAATCATGGTAATTAGACTTTGTTTGCATTTGCAAATTGGCTAATTTCATACAAGCTTCTAAAACTTAAAGTATTACTATTATTTAACTGGGAGGGTATATTTGTTAGGCTAAAAGGGACAACATATTAACACAATCTACTAATTAGACCCAATTTACATATCAGTAGGTTGATTAGAGAATAAGTTTTCCTATAACCCAAATCCCTTAAATGCCTATTATACCTTGGGATTTCTGTGTTTTTTTCACAGTAGTCTGCTGCTGTTTTTCCAGGGCAATGAGGTGGTTGGAAGATATAATGAATAAAGTAATATTTATCATTTCAAATAATTACCTATCTACATTGTATTAAAACTGAAGCCTTGAAGATTTTTCATCTGTCCATGGTCAAGATTATTTCCCAGGTTTGATTATCTTTCTAGCCTTCAGGTTCATTCTGTATCATCATTAATGTCATAATATATTGGATGGTATCCATTGGGGTGACTCAGAGACCCTGGGGACTTGAATCATCCCAAACAGAAAGGATGAAAGTCTCTTTCCTTTGATGGGGCTGCATCCTTTGACCTTTGGAAATCCAGTTTCAAACTCTGACCAGAGGTGATAATGAGGTTCTTCCAGTAATATGTCCAGGTGAAATGCAATTAGACTTTTAGCTTTCACCAAATTCAGTGCAATGTAACGACCCAAAATTGAAAGCATCACACAAAAGGAAATTTTCTTCTGAAACTGGAGACTGTATGGTTACATGAAATAGAATTGTCACAATATTACATCTAATCCAAATTTTATATGCTACGTATAATCTCTTATATTTGCTACTGCTGTAACCCCTCAACTCAGTGTACTGAGCCACATCAAAAATATTACTGACATCGGTTGCACCTCACTGTTCAACACCCAGCCATCACAGCAATTTTGCAATCACCATAATCTGGTGAGATGACCTTCTGCTGTGAGATTAAAGATTGACTGCAGTGTACTATAGGATGCAAAAATAAAATCCACAAATTCAGTAAACCAAGTATTGCATATACAGGGAATCAGAAAAAAAAATGCTGTATACATTCAACAAATCAATCCCAGCTTCTATGGAGACAAGTCACAAGTTAACATTTTGAGCATATTGCTTAATCAAAATGAGATGAACTACTGGTAGAAAGTTTAGCCTATTGGATACTATACAGTTAAGACAAGGGTTAACTTATTGAATAGTGCGTGAGATTTGTAACCCACTAAAGAAAAATTGGTCAGTCAAGTGCTACAAACTATCAACAGAGATATTAACCAATTAAGTGTTACAGATTCAACAAAGAGATTAGTCTAGTTAGTGCTGCACATCATGGACAGTGAAATTAACCTACTGGGCAGTGCATGTTTGACAGAGATTAAGTATTGCTTCCTGTTATTTGAGATGTTACTTTATTGAGTATGGTAAATTTTCAGTTCAATGAGTAACATAGTAAATACTACACATTATATGAACCATTGCATACAACACACTATAAACAGATATTCAGCAAATGAGTGCTGTGTGATATCAGTGGAAATTAACAACGGTTCAATACTGCACACTATCTGTAGGTATATTAACAAATTGAGTATGGTGTAAGATTGGCGTGAATTAACCCATTCAGTATGCACAATGTTATTTACCTATTGAGCATTAAATAGCATCAATTAAAAGAAGAAAATGATTCAGTGCTACAGACAATTGAAACATGTCTTAACTTATTAACACAGCATGCTATAAACAGAGATTAAATTAGTAACTATTACGCACTACACAAAAACAGAAAGTGCTGGAATGACTCATGCAAACCTGTCAGCATCATGGAGAGTTAAGTAGAAGAATTAATGTTTCAAGACAAATATGACTTTTCTTCAAATTTAAAGTTTCCAGAATCTAAAGTATTTTGATTTTCTTTTAATTACTATATAATGTCAGTAATTTTTTTTATTCATTCATGGGATAAGACCAAAAGACGATAAGACTATAAGACATAGGAGCAGAAATTAGGCCATTCGGCCCACTGAGTTTGCTCTGCCATTCAATCATGGCTAATAAGTTCTTCAACCCCATTCTCCTGCTTTCTCCCCATAACCCTTGACCCCCTTGATAATCAAGAACCCATCTATCTCAGTCTTAAATGTACTCAATGACCTGGCCTCCACAGCCTTCTGTGGCAGTGAACTCCATAGATTCACCAGTCTCTGGCTGAAGTAGTTTCTCCTTATCTCCATTCTAAAAGGTCTTCCCTTTATTCTAAGGCTGTGCCCGCGGGTCCTAGACTCTCCTACCAATGGAAGCATCTTCCCAACATCTACTTTGTCCAGTCCATTCAGTATTCTGAAAGTTTCAATTAGATCCCCCCTCATCCGTCTAAACTCCAATGAGCATAGTCCCAGAATCCTCAAACGTTCCTGGGACCATTCTCGTGAACATCCTCTGAACCCGCTCCAGGGCCAGTACATCCTTCCTGAGATATGGGGCCCAAAACTGCACGCAATACTCCAAATGTGGCCTGACCAGAGCCTTATAACGCCTCAGTAATACATCCCTGCTTTTATATTCAAGTCCTCTCAAAAGAAATGCCAACATTGCATTTGCCTTCTTGACTACTGACTCAACCTGCAAGTTTACCTTGAGAGAATCCTGGACAAGGACTCCCAAGTCTCTTTGTACTTCAGACCTCTGAGTTTTCTCCCCATTTAGAAAATAGTCCATGCTTTTATTCTTACCAAAGCGCATGACCTCACACTTTCCCATGTTGTAATCCATCTGCCACTTCTTTGCCCACTCTCCTAACCTATCCAAGTCCTTCTGCTGCCTCGCCACCTCCTCAATACTATTTGTCTCTCCTCCTATCTTTGTATTGCCTACAAATTTAGCCAGAATGCCCACAGTTCCTTCATCTAGATCATTAATGTACAAAGTGAAAAGTTGTGGTCCCACTGACCCTTGCGGAACACCACTTGTCACTGACTGCCATCCTGAGAAAGACCCCTTTATCCCCACTCTCTGTTTTCTGCCAGGCAGCCAATCTTCTATCCATGCTAGCACCTTGCCTCTAACACCATGGACCCTTATCTTACTCAGCAGCCTCCTGTGTGGCACCTTATCAAAGGCCTTCTTGAAGTCCAGGTAGATAATATCCATTGGCTCTCCTTGGTCTACCCTGCTCATTACTTCCTCAAAGAATTCTAGAAGATTTGTCAGGCATGACCTCCCCTCGATGAAACTATGCTGACTTTGCCCTATTGTACTATACACTTCCAAATATTAATCTTCTCCCTCCTTATTTCTTCTTTTGTTGCCCTTTGTTGGTCTTTGTAAGCTTCCCAGTCCTCTGGTTTCCCACTGCCCTTGCCACATTATATGATTTCTCTTTTGCTTTTATGCTATCTCTGATTTCCTTAGTCAGCCATGGCTGCCTCATCCTCCCTGTACCATGCTTCTTTTTCCTTGGGATGAGGGTGTCACTGGCGAGGTCAGCATTTATTGTCCATTCGTAATTTTTAATTGCCTATTCTGTAATTAAAACTTATTCAAACTACGTGCTACCAGCAGAAGTATTATCCTGTAATGTATAGCATTTTATAAACATCGCTTGAAATCACCATTCAAATAATTCATCGCATTGTAGCCAATATATACAGCCACATATTTAGATTTTCAAAATTACTCTGAAATTCTTCATTAGCCATAACTGCAATGTAACTTGGAGCTCTGTTGATAATTCCAACCTGGTGCTAGAGTTAAAGGTGGAAGATTTTAAGACTATCACTTTTGTTTTCAACTTCCTCCAGACCTCATCCCTTCATATCGCTATTGTCTTCTTCAGTCTGACAACACTGTGAGGTATCTGCATTTCTCTTACTCTGGTCTCTTGCACAGGTCAGATTTTAAGTCACCATTTGTGGTCATGCCTTGGTTTGGAATCCCCTTCCTAGCCTCTCCCTGGAAGCGCCTTGGCATGCTTTAGCACATTAAGGCTGCTTTTCAATGCAAGTTGTTGTAACTGTTGATATGCAGAGGGGTCCAAATAGGCATGATTGCAATTGTCTACTAGTTTCAATCCCAGCACTAAGTCTGAAGACCCACCTTCATCACTGATATTTGATTAGGTTTGTCACAGTGATGGTATATTCTGGAACCCACTGCAAGACAGGATTAACCACAGATGGTCCTACCAAATGCTGTAGAGAAACCTTGGCATTCAATCTTTACATCCTCTTTCCAACCATTACTATCACCAGTTATAACATCAATCTATCCTCTTTGCACCAACTTACCAGCCATATGTGAGAAAGCTTTTTTTGGTAAGGGAAACATGCTTATTTTGTCACCATAGAAAGGAGGAAACAATACTACAGAAGCACTTTGACAAGATGGTAAACTCTTCTGATTGATATTGTGTATGCGGCAATCAAGGCCCTTAGGAAAACAAGATAGTTTTTTTTGACATGAAAAGACAAGACTTCCATTCCATTCCATTAATTTGCAGGTTGTGACGGGCCAGTGGACTAAAACAATGCAAGTCTGAGATGTCTACAAGTAGCCTAAATGTTCTCACTTTATACCAGTTCACTGTACGAAAACTACTTGAAATATCATGTTGCTGGGAGTCCAACAATGCTAAGTGACCCTATTGAGAAATTCCCATAAATAGATTAAATTAATATTCTCATTTGTCTTGCTTCTCATCAAATACTTGGTTACAATGTTGCAATTGAAATTTCAACGTTTGGTGGGGTCTTTTTATAAGTTCCAGGCGACAGATCGGACAGAATCACATCATAAGTATTTGGATGCCATGGCCAGTCTATGTTCTTCCTTGGTGGATATACAAATCCTTTTCTTTTCCACAAATACATCCATGAAGCACTTGGGATGATCATAAGTTGGCAGTTCATTGCCAAAATGCATGCCACCTTCTATGAATGGATCTCTGCAAGGCATTGAATACCTCAAGGAACATTGAAATTTGATGGCACAAATACATAATATCATGTGTAACACTGCAAGAGTTTCTACATTGCTGAAACAGAATTGAAACAAAAGCATTACTGACATGAAGTTTAGATATCCAGAGCATAAGTAGATGTGATTATATTTTAGAAACTTAGAAGCTGAACTTTTTTTTGCCAACTGCACTTGTGGAACATATATTGTAGTTATTAGTTTAATTAGAACTATCACATAGAGGCATGGGGATACGAACTTAATTTGGCATTCATTCATTAGTCAGTTGATTAACTCCTCTTCCTTTGTTCTTTCTCTTTCTCTCTATCATACACTTTCATTGTTTTTTGCAGGGTAGCATTGTATAACTTAATATATGTTTAACATTGAAAGGACCTTCTTTAAATCTATCTTGCTATAAGGTAGTAATTTGTTAACATCCCCTAGAGCTAGTATTTTCTAGTTTATATAATGTGGAAATAGCATTGTAGCTTGAGGTGGCATATCTAGTATAGTGTGCAGTTGGCACAGTGGTTTAAACTAGCAGTGGGACCAACGTAACGTGTTCCTTGCAGAGTGGTTTATCACACCGTATGCTGTTTATCAAAGTGTTTAATGATCATAGTCGTACAATATTACTATGTTATCACTGTAATGTGGATCTGAAATATTGGCGTTGGGTAACACTATGCGAGATGACATAGTGTCATGCTAGCACAGTTGGGTTAGGCCACAACTGTGGAATGGGATTCATAAAATGTTTGGACAGCTCTAAGATGGTGGAGATGAAATACTTCAAGGAAGTTGAGCTAAACTATTAAATGTAGCGTGATGTATCAAAAGATTGTGGATTCAAGACTCAATCCAGAGCTTGCCAACAAAAATCACAGCTAACCCTCTGAAATGATGGAAATCTGAGGTATCTGTTGAACAGAGAAGTTGGCTTTAATTCAATGAAGATTGCCCAACACCTATCAGGAATGATGACTGCTGCTGGTATTTGAGGGAAAAAAAATGAGAATTGCAGGCTAGAGGTCTGCTGCCAAGGAGAGGGGAGAAAAGTCAGAGGAAAAGGCAAAGGATGACTCTCAGCAAACCCCCTCCCTCCACCCAGTCTAAATGCTGGGTCCCTTGAGCAGACAGCAAATAACTTTGAATGAGGAATCTACCCACTGGGCAGGAAGAAAACCTGACTGGGTTCATTGTGCAGTAGCCCCAGCCAGTCACTGGTTCAATATCAGCAGTGAAAGTATGGGGAATGTAAATGCATATTCATTGCTCATTTATGGGCCTCAATTGGCATCTAGGAGGGAAGGCAACCCAAAAGCGCTCCTGCCCTGGACTTAATCTGAAGCAAGTGGGAGGTTGGGAGGATTCACTGGAATCATCCTTCTATCCGAACAACAGGCCTTCCACCTCTGAACTCGCTTGGTGAGGGGCACCAAATTCTACCCAGTGGACATAAAAGACCCCAAAGCGTAATTTTAAGAAGATTTCTGGTCAATATTTATTCTTCAATCAACATCACAAAAACAGATTATCTGGCCATGAATGCATTACTGTCTGCAGGAATTTGCTGTGAAAAGAAAAGCTGCTGTGTTTCTACATTACAACACTTCAAAAGTACTTCATAAGATGTGAGTTAACAAGGTGTAGAGCTGGATGAACACAGCAGGCCAAGCAGCATCAGAGGAGCAGGAAGGCTGATGTTTCGGGTCTAGACCCTTCTTCAGAAATCATAAGGTGTGAACTGCTTTAGAACATCATGTGGTTGTGGAAGGCCCTGTACAAATGAAAGTTTCCCTTTGGATCTCATAATGATTCTGTTGTCAAAGTTATACTATTTAATATAATTGTCTTAATTCTATACATCTTACAGCAAAGATTGTATATTAGAATTTTGGCTTCAAGTTAGGCAGATTTTAATGACATGATATCTGGACTTCAGAGTTTAAATTGAGCAGAGAGATTAGACAAATTAGGCCTTTGCTCTCTAGAATTTAGAAGGTTAAGGTGAGATGTAATTGAATCTTCAATATATTAACAGAGAAAGACAGGGTAGATAAATGTAAACTATTTCCACTGGCTGATGATTCTAGAACCAGGGAGCATTGTTTAAGAAGCAGGGCCAGGCCACTCAGAAGAGATGTTAGAAAGCACTTCTACATGCAAAGAGGAGGTTTGGAACTCTCTTCCTCAGAGATGCTAATTCAATTATTAAACTTAAATGAGATAGATAAATCTTTTGTTAAGCAAGGGTATCAAGGGCTATGGGTCCAAGACAGGCATATGGAGTTCGGCCACAGATCAGCCATGATCTTATTGAAAGGCGGAGCAGGTGCGAGGGGCTGAATGGCCTCTTCCTGTTCCTTTGTTACTACGAGCAAAACTAAATGCATTTAGAAAAGGAACAATGCAGAAAAAAGACGTTTGGAGCATCATAACTTTATTGATATGAGCATAGCTGAATCTTTCTTGCGTACTGTGTTATCTCTATCATTTGAGCAACAATTGCTCTACATATCAGCAGATTGCCACCTATCATTTAAATTAGAAACTTTTGGAAAATCAGTCAGTGTGATCCAAGATCTTTTGACTCAGTTTCACAGATCCATGATTCCACTCAGTGATGGTAAAATGCAGTATATTTAGCATTCAAATTTGCAAAAGCACACATTCTTTGAACTTTATCCTGAGTCATAGTGACATTGCAAGCATAATGTTCAAATATAGGTCTTTATCTGCTTCTATGCACTTGAAACATTGGTTGTCTTGCTGTACAATTTCATAAAATGTCAACATATTATTAATCATATTTATTGAAATTATATGAGTGAATTAAAAACTAAACACCATGGGCTAATTTTGTCACTTCCATCACTATTAATAGAGGTGATGCCACCAAAAGTTAGATGCTGCTGGTGCAAACACGATGCAGGCCAGATTTTCTGCTGGTCAATAATTTTAAACCTATGCCACTCAAACTAGCATCAAAAAAAACTTCCTACGATTGCATGACTGTTTGATACTTACTGAACACTTCTAAAATCCTCAATAACTGACAGGAATGCATCTGTGCAGATTTTAGGTTTAAATGTTCATGTGCACTGTATGAAAGAAATAACAGAAGTACTCACATTTCTGCTTGATTATTTTGTTTTTAGATAAGATATTTTATTCCCATAAGTGTCATTCCCTCTGGACCAGAGTTTAACCTTGTCTTCCTAGTATCTATCTAAATGTAGCAAGACACTAGGGGAAGCAGCAAACAGCTGTCTCCATATTCTAGCTTTGAAGAATATGCTGCCAAATGATATCAACATTTTTTTTGGTCAGATTGGTTGAATGTTCACTATGTCAAACCAAAGTTCAATCTTAATTAATGCAGAAACACAAAACAATAAACTAATTTAACATTAAACAGGTAAGTGGACATAATTCAATTCAATAGTACGTTTATTTTTCAATATTTACTTCTGAAAAATTTTCACAAATGATATTTTATTGTGCTATTCTTCAATGTAACACTAATTGTTGAAAAGCAATTACATACTTCTTGTTTGACGTAACATTATGAGACTTCATCTAGCTCAGTCTCCTTCCTGTCTTAAACTTCCTGATGGACTGTCAATCAAATAAAGCCAACTGCAATCATACCCTTTACAAGTCTTTGAAAGTAAGTCAAACAAAACACATTAACAACTGAATCTATTATAGGTAAATTAGATTTAGTTATAATTTACAGTTCTCAAATACAGACCAAAACTAGATCTTCTGTAGGTCACAAGTTTCAGTTGAATAGTGTAGTAATTTAAACATACTAACATTATTGGACTCCTATTACAATAATCCCCATCCGAGTATAAATGTATCTCTAAATCTGTCTCTACCTAACAGAATTCTGAAGTTGAAAGAAATTGAAGAGATTGATGCCTACAACAGAAAGGTACCAGAATATTTATGAGAAATACTGCATCTGAGGAGACCCCTTTTTTATTTCAGGATATAGTATATGTTTGTGTGATTTACAACAACAGGTAGAAGAAATTACTTCTATGTGTATGTTACGATCAGCAATTAAGGAATAAGTTGTTGATACAATGTTGACAAAATGGCTCATTTCCAATATCCACTTTTGTCACGGGTATCTTATCAAGTTTTACGGATGTTTTCTGCATGGGTAATAGAAATCAAGATGTGAAAATGATTGCATCTAGGTGGGGTTGCTTTGCAGTATGTGGAATGTTCTGAAGTATTGCTGATTATAGGAAGTCTGTGGGACAACCAGAAACAGAAAACATGGCAGAATGCTCTGCCAGGTCACTTGGAAACTAATGAAACATTTTCTTCTGAGAGTAGGAAAGAAAACGGTCAGTGCTGAAAATTTGAAAAGGAACTAAATGCCAAAAAGATTGGATGAAGGTGTGCGGCTGCTAGATCAATCCTTTTCTTTTTCAAAAACGAACCTGTAGTGTATTCCAGGACTTTTAGTTTTGCCCCAGTGACTAAAATGTGAACACCACCTTTTTAAACATTTTTCTAAATAAATTGCCTGTGGGGAATTAGGAGTGAATTGTTACCTTGTACCATTCCAGTTCATTTGATGCAGGTATTTTTAAAGGTTCAAACGACTTTACAAATAAATAATTACTTTCTGAAGTGATGTCACTCATTTAGGAAGATACTACAGCTTTGAACACTAAATTCATGTAATTAATTAGATAGAATTAAAGTCACTATAATCTTAACAGACCATATAGTTGTTCTCTCATTAAAGGGAGATAACTGGTGGTGGTTTAAGCTGAGGATCACCACACCTCAGGCAAGGGGAGGGGTTGAGAAGGAGAATCCTTCATGGTAACCCCATTTGGCATGGGAATTGAAGCCATACTGTTGGCCATCATTCTACATCACAAACCAGCTGTCCAGCCAATCAAACTAAACGGCCATGAGTACATAAGATGAATGACCAGTTAATCCACTCTTGATGGTCTTGGTTGTTGTTATTGTTGTAGTAGTTGAATGAGAAAAAGATTGATTTAGAAGTCGCTCCATTCCTTCAATTAGAGCCATTCATTATTTTTGGCAACCTGCACCATGGAGAAAAGTTCATAGTTTAACATCAAAACTGAAAGAATGCATCTGTAAAACAATACGGAATAATTAAAAGATGTGTTTTACTGCTTAGCTAATGTAAATAAAATTGTTTGGTTGTTAAAAGTGACAAAATATGGGCGTGGGCAAAGTTGTAGATAAAGCAACAAACATATTCAAGTGTAAACGACAAATCATAATGTACATCACAGTAATCATGTATTAGTCTGCTTGTTGTGGGCCAGCGTCAGACACAATATAAACTGTGAATAAAATATAACGGCAATTATTGCAAAAGCCAAGTTCCTTGGAGGGAATGACATTTGAATTTGTTAGCCCTGTTTGTTTGTATGTAGCAATGTTCATTATGAAATCCACACTGTGAATAAAATTGAGTTGAGAGTTACTGCCCTTGACATTAAGGCACATGGCATCAAGGAGCCCCAGCAAAACTCTAGTCAATGAGAATTGAGGAAAACTTTCCACTCGTTGGAGACATCCTAGCATTAAGGAAGGTACTTACGGGGGTCAGTCATTTCAGCTGCAGGACATCACTAGAGGAGTTTCTCGGAGAAGTGCCATATGCGCAACTATCTTCAGCTGCTTTATCAATGACCTTCCTTACATCAAATAGAGATGTTTGCTGATGATTGTACTAGATTCACACCATTCACAACTCCTCAGGGACTGAAACAGTCTGTGTCCCTCTGCAGCAAGAAATGAACAATTGCCAGGCTTGGGCTGATAATTGGCAAACAACATTTGTGCAGCACACGTGTCAGGCAATGACCACATCTGACAAGATACAATGTAGCCATTGCCTCTTGATGTTCAATTGTATTTCCATTCACTGCATCTCCAAAAGCAGCACCCTGGAATTTACCATTATCCAGAAACTGAACTGGATCAGTCATTTAAACACTGTTGCTACAACAGCATGTCAGGCTAGGAATTCGAGGAAAGTGAGTAACTCACTTATTACCTTTCTAATTCTTGTGTACTATCTACAGGGTACAAGTTATATGTACTTTAGAATGTTCTCCACTTGCTTGGATGTGTGCAGCTCCAACAACACTCAAGAATCTTGACACCATCCAGGGCAAAGCAGCCCACTTGATTGGCATCCTAACCACCACTTTTGATATTTGGTCCCTTCACCACCAAGTGGCATAGTGGCAGCAGTGCATATTGTTCACAAGATGCATGGCAGTAACACACAAGGCTCTTTCAGCAGCTCCTTCTAAACCCATGATCTCTACTACCTCGAAGGAAGAGGACAACAGATGCATGGGAATATCACCACCTGCAAGTTCCCCTTCAAGCGATTTGTCATCCGTACTAGTAACAATGTTACTGTTTCTTCATTGTCAGTTAGTCAAAATCCTGGAACTCACTTTCTAATAGCAATGTGGGTATCCCTACACCCCAAGGACTACAGTGGTTCAATAGACCACTCACCACCATCCTCTCCAGGATAAGTAGGAGTTGGCAGTATATGTTGGCCTAGCCATTGATATCCACATCCCAAGAATGCATACAAAATAATTAATGTGATAGGCATGATTCCTTCTCAGCTGGGGTTGACAGTGGTCCATTGTCAGAGGAGACTGAGATGAAGATGCATTAATCTGTATGTTAAACAGTTACATATATCCCAGTTGTGCCTTTCAAATACTGCTTGTACAAGCACATGTATTATCTTACCTTGCCTTTTCTGGATTCTTCAAGAGAACAATGTGTTTTAACCTATAGCATTTTCACCTGGGAATAGTAGCAAAACCATGGTCCAGGGATTGATGCATATCAGTGTTCAAGCAGGTTAGAGGGACTTTGCAGTTGCCCTTGTTACGTGTTACTTCTTCTGTGTTTCCGAAGGATGGAGGCTTTGGTTAAACCTGTGAAATTGGCGGATGGATCACATAAGCATTGAAAAGAAATTTGACCTATGGAGTACAGTTTGAGTGCTCAATTTCATGTTAAGGAGGGCTGTAAGATCCAGATGCCAACTTGTCTGAAAAAATGTGCAGTGTTTCTATCACGAGTTGGTCAGGTATACATTGCTTCCTCTTATCTCTGAAAGCAGACTACAATAAGTCACATCTTAATCCTTACAATATAGATGGCTTAAGTAATGAGTATTAATTGCACCAATCTATGAAATTAGGAATAGTGGGAAATGTTTGGCAACTGAATGGTAGATTTAATTGTGTCAGAATCACCTCAGCTAACAATAGATTGAGTAATACAAAGGGAGAGTGAATGGTTACCTGCCAATCCTGGGAACTAGTGCAAAGCTTTCAGTTGCTTTTGGATACTCAGACAGTAAGTCTTCATTTGGCATCCTTGAAGCTGCTCAAAGTTTATATTCTACTATGTGGCATATCTCTATAACTATGAAGACACTGAACTGAATCTTATTTTTTTTTAGCTAAGTGCGAGTTACTTTGAGTTTGGTGGAGAAATTCATGTTGCAAGGTTGAAGGAGTTTAATCACAGTATCTTAGCAAACTCATCACAATTATTGATGCTTCAGCCCAATAGAGAGTACTATGTCCAATTTCCACTTCATATTACTAGATACTGTTCCCAAACAACTCAGCACTTATTGGGTATCCCCAAATTGACTGGCATCCCTGCACTAGGCCACACTTTAAAGGCCATTGTGTAACCAGGTAAGTACTGTCAGTCTGGACCCAGTTAGCACAGTTCCTGATATTAACCTTGGATTTAGCAGATAGGAGGAATAGCATGGTCACGGGGCTCCTCCTGGGTCGAGTGGTGCCAAGGGAGAACTTCCTCTTGCCCAGGACCGGATGTGGAGGCCAAATACCAGACCATGCCAATCTGCTCTGATGTTATCACCTAGATCAGAGCAGTCTAAGTCATCTGGAGGAATATCCATTAGGAAGAAGGTCAATGTTCTTCTCTACTCTGCCAGAATACAGTCATAGAATCATAGAGGTCTACAGCTCGGAAACAGACTCTTCAGTCCACCTTGTCCCTAACGACCAGATGTCCTAAATTAATCTAGTCCCATTTGCCAGCATTTGGCCATATCCCTCTAAACCATTCCCACTCGTATACCCATCCAAATGCCTTTTAAATGCTGTAATTGTACCTGTCTCCACCACTTCCTCAGGCAGTTCATTCCATATATGTACAACGCTCTACATGAAGAGGTTGCCCTTCAGGCCCCTTTTAAATCTTTCTTCTTTCACTTTAAATCTACGCCCTCTAGTTTTGGATTCCCCTACGCTGGGGAAAAGACCTTGTCTGTTCACCCCTAAGCAGCCAATGATCCAGGGAAAATAGCCCCAGTCTATTCAGCCTCTCCCTATAACTCAAATGCTCTAATACTGGCAACATTCTTGTAAATCTTTTCTGAACTCTTTCAAGTTTTACAACATCTTTCCTATAGCAGGGAGAACAGAACTGTACGCAGTATTCCAAAAGTGGCCTAACCAATGTCCTGTACAGTTGCAACATGACCTCCCAACTCTGATACTGAATTCAGTGACCAATAAAGTCAAGTGTGCCAAATGCCTTCTTCACTAGCCTGTCTACCTGTAGCTCCACTTTCAAGGGACCATGAGGCTTCTTTGTTTGACAACACGCCTCAGGACTTTACCACTAAGTGTATAAGTCCTGCCCTGATTTGACATACTAAATGTAGCACCTCACATTTATCTGGATCTGTCACTCCTCGGTCCCATTGTACTCTGAGGTAGCCTTGTTCGCTGTCCACTGCACCACTGATTTTGGTGTCATAGAACATAGGACATAGAACATAGAACAGTACAGCACAGCACAGGCCCTTCGGCTCACAATGTTGTGCCGACCTATTATCCTACTAAGATCAATCTATCCTGCATACCCTACATTTTTCTTTCCTCCATGTGCCTATCCAAGAGTCGCTTAAAAGTCTCTAAAGTGTCTGACTCAATCAGTCATCTGCAAACTTATTAGCTATACCTCCCATATTATCATCCAAATAATTTATATAAATGCCAAAAAGCAGTGAACCCAGCACCGATCCTTGTTGAACACTGCTGGTCACAGGCTTCCAGTCTGAAAAGCAACCCTCCACCACTGCCCTCTGTCTCCTATGTTCGAGCCAATTTTGTATCCAAATGGCTAGTTATCCCTGCATTCCATTTGATCTAACCTTGCCATCAAGAACAGTGCCATCATCTCTCTCTAATATCTTACACTCCATCTCTGCTAATGGACCTATGTCAACCAAGGCTCATAATCTCACTACTGCCTGTAACATCTACCCTACTTGTCCTCACCTATTCCAGCCTGCAGCACTGTTCACTTTGTACACTATCTGTGCAGGCTACTGACTTGCTTGGAAAACCTCCCCACCTGGACCAACATTAATATCTATGACACCCACTTTCTTCTTCTGTAACAGTTGCCTCTCCCTCATTCCTGGAGGAAAGCAGTTCACAGTAGGGCAGAAAAGACAGGTATTTTGCTGCCAGGTATTTTGAGCCTCACCCTTTATCAGCAGAGAATCCAACTCTGACTGCCATAAGTAGTGCCTAGACTGGTATTGGAGGCTGCAGTTGACTTACTGTACAGGAAACATCTAGTGAGGGGTCTCCTTCTTGACTGGACTGGGGTCTCTTGACCTCCATGTCAAGCTTCCTGGTTTTGTGTCTGTGCTAAATGGCACAGCAAGACAACAGTAATATGAGTCTCTGGCTGTGAGGGTAATGTGCAAAAACCAATGCAAGATATTGCAAGGTAGGGATGCTGCCAATATCCAGGTGGGCTCAGAGTGATTGAAAACTATGAGAGCAAGTGAAGAGCCCAGAGATGCAGCCTGGTCTAGTTCATGAGCTGGATGTATCTCTCTGAGAGCACAGTGTCCTTGCTATAGAATTAAATATTAGTTGCCTGTGCAGCCTGAGGTGCAATGCTGAAGTGCAGAAGTATCCTATAAGTGGATCTAATATAGGCAATGATGTTTCATAGAGGCTGGCACATGTCAATGCCAATGTCTGCGGTCATGAGGTCCATGTGGCTGGTGTGCATGGAGAATGCCTGAGATGCGTGCGCTCAGTGTCCAACATGGAGGTTATTTTGGAGCAAGCAGCAAGCTGAACCTTCTAAGAATCAATGAGAACTCACCATGAAACCATGTGGTTTTCAATTTGAGTTTTTCTGATGGCTAATTTACATGGTGAGTTTGGTACCCCATGGCAAATTGGTCTGTTAACAAGGCATTTAACAAGCAATGATAAGCATCAATGGGGAATTGGCTGCTGCCCAGCAATATTTCCTCACAATTTGAGAAAAATGTGCTCCATGGCCAGATGTACTCGATGTCAGCATGGAGCTCAGCAAACATCTAGAGATGATTCTATCATTCATCTCACCATAGTCCACACCACTCAGAGCTTGATTCTGCTCAATGATTGCTCTTTAAAGCCCCTGTAGATCTTGTTAGTACAGCAGTATGGTGTATTAGCACAATGGTGCACAGCTGCCTTAAAGCACCATGGAGACGGGTTTGATTCCAGCTTTAGGTGACTGACTGTGTGGAGTTTGCACATTGTCCCCATACCTGTGTGGTTTTCCATTGGGTGCTCTGATTTCCTCCCCACAGTTCAAAGGTGTGTAGATTAGATGGACTGGTCATGTTAAATTGTCATGTAGTGTCCAGGGATGTGAAGACGAGGTGGATTAGCCATGGTAAATGCCGGGTTACAGGGATAAGGTGGGTTTAGGTGAGATGTTCTTTGAAGGGTCAGTGTTGACTCCATGGGCTGAATGGCCTATTTCTGTGTTGTAAGGATTTTATGAACACATACATTTACTCCTCCTGCACAAATTTCCAGGCAATCAATAAACTAATGCAAACCAGAACATGTAAATTTGGTGACCCTAGAAAGATGGGTACGTTCAGGTGCATTCAAGTTAGTTTCAATTGTATATCCAAATTAATTGAATGTAGGCTGTTGTTTTTTTCACTTTTTTCATTAAAAGATTAAATGAAATTTCCTTTTGTTCAAGATACAGAACTGGTAGGACACAGGCTGTTCAAGGCTGAATAAATGTTGATGTATGATAAATGTACGAAAAATCGTGAAAATATGAACAGAATTTCTTGCACAACTCCTGTTTAATATCACGGATATTGTTAAGGTCCAAAAGTGGGAAGTCGAGGTGACATGATATTACATGGAAAGGAATATTCAAAATATTTTTGATAATGCAATAAACTAAGTTAATATAGGTTAGGAAAGGGTGCTCCTATTCATGCAACAAATTTATCAAATGGTTGTAATTGTTTTCTGCGTTGTTACATTTCTGAAATCTATCAGTTATTTTCACGTGAAGCTTAGACAGTCCGATCACAACCTACCACATTTTTGTCTTTCAAGTACTCTCCCCTTTCCCAGAAACTAAAAGTAAACATATTGAATGCCAGAGTGGATTGAAAGAAAATCATTTTCAGGAAACTTTAAGCATAATTAAGAGGAAACATACAAATTGCTCAGAGTCCAGAAGTTTTGGGAGATCTATGTGACGGCGCTGGGAGACCTCTGACATGAGGCATCGGTGTTGGAGTTTAACAATTGCATGATGCCAATTTCAAATAAGGAAGAAAAAATCATGACTAGGTTATCGTTGGTATTGTAGCTGTCCTCACAGGAAAATGGAGCGGGCCAGATTTGAACGGAGCCTGGCGTCTGGCGAGTGATATTCAGTTCCTTTTAAATATCAGCTGGAGGGAGCTGTCCTGCTCCCCCCAGATTCCGGGAACTGAATTTGACAAACTTACTTTATAGGCAGCAGGTAAATTCAAGCTATGGTTTTACCGTGTGAAGCTGGTAAGACAATCTTGAAGTGAGAGCATCAAACCGACGTCACGTCTATTAACCGTCACAAACGGATCAATTCCTGTTCCAAGTCCTCGGCGCCGATTCCTTCCCTCACCAACCAGGAGTTTCGGGTTTGAAATGTGAAAGAACTTAGTGCCCACCAGACTGAGGGCTAACTGGGCTCATTGACATCTGAACATCGGGCACTGGGCGGTTGAATATACAGAGAAATGGGTCGGTTTAGTTTAATTTCAAATGAATCGTCAACGTGAACCCTCAACTGCTTGTTCAGGTGGAAGTAAAGCATCCCATTCCTTTTCTTTTTCACCAAAGAACGAGGAGTCCAATGCCTACAATTATTTTCAACTTATGAAAAACTGATCCTTCATTTCATAACTATTTGCGTAAACTTCCTGTACGAAAATGGTAACTCCAGGATAATAATTTCTACGCTTTCACAGTCAAGTGTTGCCTGTGTAGTAATTTAGACTGCCCGAAGATGTAATACATTCTTTCCAGCTCCCCTTGCTTGTAAATGACCCTCCAATTTGAGCTTTTCACTCATGCGGCCATTAATCACGTGTCATTCTTGCTGTACTTGCAATCGAGAGACTCATCGTCAATCTTGTGATGGAAAGAGCCTCTGTCATCATTATCTATAGCTTCAGGCTACAACAGGCAGGTAAAGGTGTTAAGTGGTCACGCCAATTGGTACTGGGGTTGGGAGCGGTGGATAGTTGCATTGGCCATTGCGGATCAGGTTGGTGTCAATAGCACTGGTTCTATCTCCGTTTCGGCTGGAGTGGGTTGGGAATCTTCCTACCTGT
Organism: Rhincodon typus; assembly: GCF_021869965.1. Lineage (NCBI taxonomy): Eukaryota > Metazoa > Chordata > Chondrichthyes > Orectolobiformes > Rhincodontidae > Rhincodon > Rhincodon typus. The sequence goes on from NC_063345.1 coordinate 45,463,732, forward strand.
GGATAGAGATCAGGACGCCGTGGGTTGGAACCTGCCTTCCGGCCAAGAATAAAAGGAGTTGATAGCTACTCACCTCGTATCCATCCGTGCGCCTTCCTTGATTCTACACCCGGGTGATTTAGTTGTCAGAGCCTCGGGGGCGGGAATTGCTTTCGGTTAAACATAGCATCGGAAACCTCAAGACTATGTTTAGGTTAAATAATAAGGAGGTTTCTTCGAATGCTGAAGATAAAGAAATGTTTGATGCTTCAACGTCGCGTTCTGTTCATGGTCGTTATCTTATTGGGCCGTGCACTTACGGTGCAAAAAATAACATAATGCAGCAAACATACAATAATGTATCCTTATGAATATTGATCCGCAACCTAAATCCAACACTACACCAGGCGTTTCGTCTTGCAGACATACAAACTAATGACATGAAAGATCACTGTGTTATTTGGGGTCCTGCTGAATTTTGAGAGACAGTGTCCGATCATATACCCCAAACATTGCCGCCAAAGTAGCAAAGTGTTGTTTTCATTAGATACTAGTAAATAAAAAGTAGCCATCTCGGTGCTATCATCCACGCCAATGAATATTAAAAAAATATGAGAATTGTAAATGAGAATGCTCACTTAGCTTCCTGCATGCGCAGCACAGGTTAAAAAGGTTAATAATGGAATCAATATTTCCCCTGCTTTTTAATTATTTTCCATCACAAGAGTGGATTACACTGCAGCTGTGAGGGGGAAGTCCTACCTTCTCGTGCTCAAATCAGATTCATCACTAGTTTAAAACAATTGTTTTTATAAAGAAAAAAATCCGTTATACAACACGAGGTGACAGGTGATTCGAGAGGACCGATGTGAGTGTCATCACGTTTTAATACGGGGTTCTGTGGTCAGAATAGAAGGACACCAGTCAGTCATTATTTTAAAGGCTGAATATATGCATGTGTTCCTGTTAAAGGAAACTGAAGCCGAAGCACCATTTAGTCCCAGCCTTTGCCTTAGCTGTGGTAAATCATTGATGAATTAAAATGCAATTGGAGTGCCAGAAATCTGTCCTGGGTGAAGTAAGAGGAAATGCAATGAGCACTTCTCCGTAGTAGCACGGTCTCTCCTGGTCGCCCAGGACGGGAATGACTGGAGTCCTGTAGCCAGCGGCTGAGAGGAGGTCATCTTCAAGCAGCCGAATATTTATCTTTCTAAATGGTGGATTTATTTAAGAAATGAGTATGCCAGAGGACCCGAAACTCCGCCATTAATTTTTTATGCTAAATCAACAAAATCTCAGACCGCATGAAAGTCAACAACATTGGCGCCACCGCCGGAGTTTGATGAGTAAATAAGATATTGAAATGATTGTGGATTTGGGGGATCTGCTGTGACATTTAATGCCTGACATTTCTTCACATGATATTCATTGCCAGTGAAGCAGAGCGGCGTCTCTCAGTTAGAATTGCTTATTTCTGATAGCGGCGAAAGCAAGCTATAAAGTGTGTATTAAATACGTGGACATTGTATAAATCATGCTAAAACAGGGTCAGATTGGTCGTGTAGCTGCATTAAAATAAGAGGTTTTGCACTATACCAGATAATTTGATACAGTCTAATTTAGTTGGTTGCAATTGGTTGCAATAATTTAGTAATTTGTTTAAATCATAGTGAAGTAACGATAAAGGCCCACCCAGTATTGTAAAATGCATCCCTTAACTGACTTGTAAAACTTTTAATAAAGCCTTTGGAGAAAAATGCAGAGAAGTACCGTTTTATTTATGTGTAATGATTACTTTGAATTGCATGGCAACAATTTGTACGCTGGGTCCACAAAGCTGAGGCGGGATCTCTCCCGGCAATGAGCTGTCCAAAGTCCTGAATCGAAGGCCTTTGTCCATGAACCTGGCTACGATTGGAGGACCAATTTTCTTTTAACCAATGAGCTTTTCAGTAATGTACTGCAAACCTTCCCTTCGCGACCTGTCCATATCACTGGCTTTGGCCTACCGTGACCCTTCTTGATCAGTAGCTGGCTAGAGGTCATCACCTGACACTGTCAGCTGTCTTTAGCGATAGGTTCTCCAAAGCACTAAACGTGCTCGACTCTGGCTTTCTCCTTTCAATGGCTGACTACCTAGGGCACTGCAATAGTGAGTGTCACGACCTGTGTTAATAGGCACTCAACGAACAGCGTAATTTAAGAATTTATAGGGCGGGGTGGATGGGAAAGGTAGAACAGCTTATTGTAACTTGATTACTGCAATGACATTCTTCATCGCCATGATAAATGTGCTAGTGACCATAGTGATATCAGTTGTATCATCTACGACCCTGAAATTTTCACATTATAAGACGTAAAGTCAGTTTCATTCATATTTTTATTTGACTGAGACACACACAAAAAAGCACTTGTTCAGTGATCAAATTTCACTAACCGCCTTGGCAGTGTTACTCGGACTAGATGCGAGACTCCAGCCTTAACAATTCTTTGTATTATCATGCTCAGCAACTATATTTTGGCATAAATTGTGAAATACTGTTGCTGATTATACTAAAACCTGTATCTGGAGAAAGAGGCGTTTATTAAACAAATGTCACTGTTCTGGGTCTCATTACAAATTCAGGTGAAAAACAACACGAACTTGCACGTTTTATATATGCGAGTGCACAAAAGTCTATCTATATATTCGACTTTGTATATGTCCCATTGCTTTTGATTTCCTGCAACAACAACAAGGCGTTCGGTCACGTGTAAATTCATGAATTATTTCATCTGTGGTCGTGTAAAATCCGTGCTTATATCCGAACAAATGAACGATTAAAATCAAACCCGATCACAGGTTAAAGATGAAAACACGCCGAATATATAATAATGGAGGTTTTCCGGCAATTACAATGTTATAGGAATCATCAGTTGAAGACATCCAGATTAAATATAAATTCAGGAATAAATAATACATTAGGTGGAAGGGATGGGATCTGTATTTCGTTGTATAAATAGACTGGAATTGTATTACTCTGACGGTGATAGGTCATGTTGGAAAGTTGCACAGAGCGGGAATGGTTACACGAATATTTACTACACCAGCAAGAAACTGGGACTTTTCGAGGGAAGCGATTTTTTTTAACTTATGCGCTGGCCCGGAATTTGCTAATTATGGAATCTCATCATCTTACATAATTTAACTGAAATATGAATGTAGTTGAATGGATCTCAGGTATTAACCAAGGTAGAAATTGTACAAGTGATTTAATCAATGGTTATCGATCTTCCCGCTTTTCTTCTTTAGTACGAGGTGATTCGTGGCGTTGGGAACTCCGACAATAAAGATGCACAGTACATCCCAAAGAACAGAAGATGAAAGTTATATTTATGCAAGCGAACACAACTATTTATGGGTTAAAGCTCCAAGTGCCAGAGGTCACAGGCAGGAGCATGAAACCACAACAGGAAATAAACGGCACAACTTCCACCTTCAAAGGAAAAGCAGCAATGAGCTTTTCTTCGTCAAAGCGGGCTGCCAACCAGCCAATGGTTCTGTGAAGTGACTAGAGATCGATGGGCCATACGGTTTCTCCCTGATTCCATCTAAACGTCTTCATATGAACTGAAGAACTTTACGAAGCAAATTGCTGAAAGGGATCTTGAATATCTGTAAGATGCTTTCTATCAGAACCATTCCACTCTCCTCAAAAGAGCAACACGTTGAATAACATTGGAAGTAAAGTGCATGTTACGTTTTGCACTTCGCATTATGGTGCCTAACAACCTCTAAAGGGGCCCATTGCTATCTCGATCAGAGGGCAGTGCGTGAGAAGACAACATTTTAGTCATTTTTGAGTTCAGTTTTCCAACTGACAGGAGACTTCAGTTCCATCGCTTTCGCCTTGAAGAGTCTCTAGCGCACAGTTAATTTATTGTGCTTAATGTTGTTGCCAATTAAACTATTATCTCTGAATAATGTGCTAATTACATTGTTCTAATCACACGAGGAAATAGGATGCATAATAATATTATTCCTCTGCTAATTGTTTCGCCGTTTCACAAAAGATGTTCAGGTTGAAGCCGCGAATAGCTTTTAGTTCAAACCAAGAGATCGCAGCAGCTAGGTGTCACGTGTGGAAAATGGATGAAACACTAACTCTACTTACCTGGTATCCTCGCTATGAAGCTACACAATCGGTTTGGGATCGCTTCTCTTCAAATGGGACTAGTAGTCCGGAGATTGCAAGTCTGCACTCCGACTGTCAGCATGGGGACTGAGCTAGAAAATACAACCTTAACTTATATTAACGCGGTTGATCAATATTGCATTGGATGCATTTAAAACTTCTAAAAGTAACTACATGACCGGCTTTTACATGTGTTTCTGTGACCAGCTGAGTTCATTTTTAATGGTATCTTTTCGACTTTCTTTTCTTTTCCACCAGTTATTTTTTGCATCTTTTCTTTTTGTTGTGATAGAACACGGCTGGAACGTTATGAGCTGCTTGTGCCTAATTCGAAGACACAAAGCGTCCAGTTCCGAGCTGTAGAGAAAGCGATGATAATGTAGTGGTTAAATTATTCTCCAATGGCCCCGAGGCTCCACTCAGGACTCAGACTTCATTAATTTTTTATAGTCATCACTTCACCAAGGTCTATTTATGAAAATGTGCTTTCCGCTTCATGGAAAGAAAGAGTCAGCACAATCGAAAAGGCAATGGAGGCTTTTGGCTTGTTTCTTTAGCTGAAGATGTTCTGCTTTTTAAAATGCCCTCCATATAAACTAGTACAAGTCAGCATTGCAAATCTTCATCGTATGATGAAGACAGTAACACTGGAGACTTGGTTTGTTTTGAAGCTGTTTATTTATATCGCTTAACCGAAAAAAATGCTGGGGTTCAGTACAATTTAAAATAGGAAATAGCTACAATATTTTAGATCTCACACATACCTATCGACTAAAACACACACAATTGGGCAACGTGGGTCTTGAAATGAATAGAGACTGAAGTGGGTCACCGGATTCTCCCACACTTTGCTTTTCGGTGTAAATTAACTGTTTCTGAATGCTCGCCCAAACGGATATACGGGAATGATTTTTTTTAAAAATCGTGTTCCTTCCAAAAGACAGTTTAGACAGAAAGAGTGTGAACAAAGGGCAAATTGATGTGATTTTATACAACTGAGCCCACATGTATAATTTAAAGGCACTAGTTGTGTCTTTTTTGCCGTCAGACTTGCAAACATGTCCCTGGATAGGCGGACACGGCGATCCTCCCAACACTGGGGAACTGCTCACACATTAACGTGAAGTGCAGTGGATGAGAACTGAACAATACTGAACTTGAATTCCCGCAGAGATTCCCTCTTTCAATCTCCTTCATGAATAGTAAAAAAACAATCCTAATCACATAAGTCTAATTAGCCGCTTGTCATCTTCCGCTATGCAATCTATTAATTTCCAACAGTTACCTCCATTAATGATTTACAGAAATTGGCAGGGGTAAAATAAGTCCGAATATTGCCGTGTTTCACGTCCGCGGCCTGCCTGTACCTTGTTAGTCTTTCAAGATGGTAAAGTAGCAGAAAGGGGGTCGAAGATGATAATAGGAATGATTCCTGCAGCCAGTCTCTGCAACTTCGGGAGTGCTAACACATACTCAAGTGCCTTGCAGAGAGTAGCTTAAAAAGAGGGAAAGAAGGGGCAGAAGGAAGAAAAAAACTGCAAGATCGATTTACATATCGGGAATAGTCAAAGAGGTGATCACTACTCAATGTAATTGAGGAAGACGCCATAGATTGGAATTGTTGCATTTTCCTCCAGTGTACAGTCGACAATGTCCAAAGTTTCTATTTAAAGCGCCGCTTCCATCGACCGTATCAGAGATTTTAAAAGGACAGCAATGAAGTGAAATGTACGCCGTGCATTAGGCGTAGCCAGTGGCAGCAATTACCCAGCGTTACTGTTTTTTTTGGTTGTTGTTGAATGATTTAGTAGAGTTTCTGACTGAGTCACTTTAAGCAGCCCGGAGCGCTAAGGGCTCGCAGAGCGGCGAAGCATTATCAGGGCAAATATATTTCAGAGACAAAAGCACCTCTTGAGGATTATATGGCAAACTCCGTTTGAAATGTGTGAACAACTGAATGTTGTAATGTTGGTTTACACGTTGGTTGAAGGGGACCGTCTGGACATCACCTTATTAAATAGTGATGAAGGTGCTGTTCCCAATTCATAGCAGTTGTGGAAATCCAAATGGCAAAAATGATCACCAGAGGGGAGAAGGTGTTCTAAAATAATTGAGTATGGTATTAGGCAATTCTCCGCCGTACTTTGCAGTAATACATTGCAGCAATACCAGGAAGACTGGAGAAGGACCATTCGCTTCCTCTTCAGTGAATAGCCGAGACAGATACCATGCGGCTTTGCTAACACGTACCCACAAACTTTCTCGTGTTTAAACTGTAATGGGAAGGTTGCAAGGTATTGACGCTTAGGTAGGAAATCAGGGAGGAAAACATTTAAAAGTCCCTCACACCGACGATCCTACCACAATCCGGGGAATTGTTACCGAGTATTATCAATGAACGCCGGATGTGATACAGCTAGTGTCTCGAAGGCCCCTGTCGAAACAAATCCAGGCGGTCCCAACAAACAGAAATAAAACCGAATGAAACATTGATGAAGAAATTTATAGTAGCGTTTTAACTAAAGCTTTGGGTTCATCTACACTTACTTGATGCGACGATCCACGACGGGTTATTCTCTTGCAGCTTACCAAAAATCAATAGTATCATAACAGCCAGAATTCATTATTCATTCATGATAGGCTTTACAAGATGAAACCAACTAGCCAACAACTGTTTGTTGATAAATTGTGTATTGCCCCATTAACAGCTCGAAAAGATGACACACTGCAACGGAAAATCCATTGCTTTACAAGGCACCTTTAGCCTCACAATAGAAAACATGATAAAAAGTCGTAGAAAATGTCAATAGTGACTCCTTCTCGACCTCTCAACTAGTGTAAAGCAATGACCTTTTCTTGAACTGTTAAGATTGAACCGCCGCGCCCGCACCTGAAGTGAAAACTTTCAAGCTTCGAGATAGATCAATTATTTCATATTCTAAAAGTTGGACCAGCTGAATGATTTGGATGAAATTCTTTGTCATTTTTTCAGCCTTTTAAACCTTTCATTCCCTTTCTATTTGCAGAAACCATCACGTTACTTTTCAACAAAGCACGTCGATGTATTATTAAACCCGCATCGAACCAAAAGGTGCCAGTTTAATGAGAGGTTTAGTCTGACTGTGAGGACTACTGTTCGGCCATTCTTCAATCCGGAATCTTCAGATCTTCTGTTCCTATTCGTTTTCCTTTCTCATTGCCGTTAGTAATCGGTTTTGTCGTTTAAAAGTTTTTTTTTAAAGAATAATTTCATAATTCACAGTTTTTCAAAAAAATCACAAAGCTTCACTTTTTAAAATAATGTAAACAAGCAATTGTTTCAAACTGGCAAGGATGGAATGACTTGTTTGCTTGTTTAATACTTTCAGATGCGTGTAAATTTTCGGGTCGGCGCAGTCAAAGTCAAAGGGAACAGCGCGACAACTTTAACAAGGTGATGGGCAGAACTGGTAATCGATTGACCCAGACCACATCCTTAATGTTAAAGGCAGCGATACTGTGACAGAGCGGAGCCATGATTCCAGTACATTTGCTGATTCATTTCTTCAGTAGATCAAGTTATTTTATTATTTACAATTGTTTATTTATTTATCCCCATGTCTTCATAACGACTATTATACCTCATATTCAATTTCAAAAATTCCCCAAAAAAGTACGGGAGACAAAAAAACGATTTCACTGCTCACATCCGTAGGTACAGTCAGATGAGAACTACCCGCCTGGAGATTTCTAGCGCTCGTTATTTCAAGCGAAATGTGTTTAGAGGTTAAATTTAGGATGTCACTGCATCCTAAGTGAGCGGTTCCCTCCATCCCAAGGCTGGAACATTGAGTAGATTTTAGTTTCTTTCTATAATGTTCTATTAGCTGTAGTTTCTTTTATATATGTGCAACCTGTTCGAGAATGTTATGACTTCCTCCCATTCCGCGGCAGGTAAACTTGAACCTTGACCTGGGGTAGGGTCGTTACCATGGCGCCATAAAGTCTCCCTACCTATAAATCTGAGTAACAACTCGGAGTGTCCCCTGTTTGAAACCGCTCAGGCAGACTCAGGTTAGTGTATTTGTCAAGATCCCGAAATCTTCCTGAAAGCGGGTCTTACCGTCAGCATTTACCTGAGTTTTGTGAACCACACCGTAAACCCAAATCAAGCCAGAGGATAAGACAGAGATGTTGCCCGAGTGACCGAGCAGTTGAGTGCGAGCTTACCTTTTGAGTTTATTTCAAATAGTTTCTGCTGGAGGAACTCGAATCTAATATATCTTCTGAAGTTTTCGCCGAAAAGTTTCCAAAAGAAAGACTATAGAAATGGATTCAAAAATATCCAACTACAAAAATGAGCATTGTGGTGGGCACCAGGCCTCTGCGTTTTGATAAAACTTTAAATGATTTATTTTAATGTAGTTGCAATTTGTATTCGAAAAATGTGTCTGCATTAAGTTCACCGAATAGGTATATTTTGTGTAAGGTACAGTTCAAGACCGCATTCTTTCGTTTTGCAGCGTGCGGAGTTTTATTCAAAACTTTGCAGAGTCACATCTGATTAAAAATCTCACATACAGTCAGTAAACTAAAATAAATAATGACACTTTGAGATCGGAACCAACCGTTGGGAAAGTCAGCATCAGAGAGAAGCGCATTGTAGAAACAGGGGAGTCTGTGAACCGGTTCGCAAAGTGCACTCTCAACCACCGGGACAGCAGCGGCTAGTGGTGGGGAGAGAGATCTGGGTGAAGCGGCTGCAGGCACCAGCCACACACATTTTCTCTCTCACACACGCATACACGCACACACACTGAAGTTGGTCTTAGCGATAAACTCCCAGCAAATAAGACGAGAACGTGAATTTCGCACACAAGATAAACAAACGCAGGAAGATGACAATCTCTGCCAGTTAGTAAATCGCCTTCAAACTCACATCGTATCTGGCCTCTCGCTTCAAACTTTCCGTATGGAACATTCCCCCAGTGTTTCAAACTAGTCTATTGTACCACGACTTATTTTTAACGTAATTTTGATTGTCAATGCATCGTGAATCCCTTTCAGTCTTTTCCAAATTAAATTTATGACTGAGATAAATGAAGGGGAAGGAAAGGGACAGTGAAAACCCCCCAGGGCGGATGAGGTAGGAAACCATTCGTAAACAGTTATTGCAAAACATTTTAAACTTATTTATTATCGATTTTTACTTTTTGCTATTAATATCTTGACTGCGACATTCACTAAACGGAAATGATGCATAAATCATGCAGAGACAGACCTGTGGACTATACAAGAGGTACAATAGAATTCATATGACCCGTTCTTACATAACTAATTGTTTCTCTGCTTTTGTTTTCGAAATGACTTGACAAGCCCCCATCTGCCCCAGCACTGTGTCCACTTCAGCTGTAGTTCTAGAAGCCCGGATCAATGTATCAGACCAGATTACGCGAATGAAAGTTGAACGCACACAGTTCATTCACAGACTACGTACAGCCTATTACGGTAGAAAAGCAAACAGGATCTTTTTTTCACAAGAATGTGATTAAACATTATTCAAGTCTCGTTGAGATTATTTGTTACAATATGATTGCCAGATAAGTCATTGATGTCCCATCCTAACCAAAACGTAAAGCTTGCTTCCCTCAAACTCGTACAAAATATACATAATCAAAGTTCATTCCTCAGACATATCCTTCCGGCTCACTTCGTTTTGTCGGGCAAAGCTTAACCAAGAAAACACGAGTTATTAAATCCTGCTTCGCATCGTCTCAATACCATTGAGCAGTGTCTAGGACGTCTTAATGTGTGGCGGAAAATTTCATCCTCTTTTGTTTCTGTCTCTGATTGCAAAACCACACTCTCACCACATTCTTTTTCAGGTCCAATTTCTCTGCAATTGCTGCAATCTTCTCGGACGAAGGACGGGGCTGAACGGCGAAATAAGCTTCGAGAGAGCGTTTCTCCGGCGCTGCGATGGAGGTCCGCTTGCGCTTCCGGTCCCCTCCACTGAAGAGCTCAGGTTTGGTCATTTTCTCCCTCTGAGCCCTCTCGGCTTCGTCCAGCCAAGCCTCCAGGATGGGCTTGAGCGCAATCATGTTATTGTGCGACAGAGTCAACGATTCAAACCTGCAGATTGTGCTCTGACTTAAACAGCCCACCCCCGGGATCTTCAGGTTGGCCAAGGCTGAGCCGACATCGGCCTGTGTCACTCCAAGCTTGATCCTCCTCTGTTTGAATCTCTCTGCAAACGACTCGAGCTCCCTGGGATCGGCCTCACCATCATTAGCGCCCAGGCCCATATGGGCGGACAGGGCGTGCGAATGGGAAATGTTCATAGGTTGGTGGTGATGCGGGTGATGGGACATGTGGTTCATGCTCGGCATGTGAGCATGGGGATGTGATGGTGTGGAGCCGACCTCAGGTCCGGCCATCCCACTCACGGATAGCCCCGGGTTCAGGTGGTCCAGCAGGTCCCCATCTAGGCCCTGGGCTGACTGGTGGTGGTGATGGTGATGATGGGGATGAGAGGTCAGCACCGATGGATGGGGCAGGTGTACAGACGAGGAGGTAGGTGTGCAGGACACGCTGGTCATGGTATGGTAGGTGACATCTGGCTTGAACGGGTGGCTTTTCTGCGATACAATATCCACAGCTGCCAGGGCTTCGGCGCGGGACAGCAACGTTTCATCGAATCCCGTAAATATATTGCCTTGCAACTGCAACGGAAAAGCAGAGTATATTACTACCGTGGTCCTGAGCAACAAACCATAGGGCACGGGTGCGCAAGAACATGCCTACAACTGGCACCCTGCGAGTTTCCCATGTGTGTCCCTTCAGCATTATCGTTGACAATCTGTAATTAATGGCTAAATAAAAACCGAAAGAACGGCCGATGGTGTAAATCCGGAAGAGGAGTTCTGAGGAAGGGTCACCGGACCCGAAACGTTAACTCTGATTCTTTTTTTCTTCACAGATGCTGCCAGACCTGCTTAGCTTTTCCAGCAACTTCTGTTTGTGTTCCTGTAGTTAATGGCTTCCCCCCGCCCCCACATCTCAGTCCAACCAGACCAGCAACACCAAATTGCGAAAATGCGTAGAATAGTTTTTAAATGGTTTTGGTGGGATCTTGACGCGTGTACACTTGCCGCGTGGGAACATTGTCAATTCCTACAGCGACATTTCGTGGAATTTGCGAAGCGATAAAAGTAACGTCAGATTTCACAGAGATTACCCACAGTGCGCCGGCTGTGAGCACTCTGCACCCCTACAGAACAGCTCGAGTGATAGACTAAGCACACGGTCTGTCTACCTGGGCACATGGGTCTGGGGCTCTCACTGATACAATTTCCTTATTGACATCCTCCTTTGTCAGGCTATCAACATTGTACAATATTACAATTTAAACCCCCACTGGAGGCCTCAACGCGCCTCCTTGTAACTTGAAACAGTGATATAAAATTCTAACTTTAAATGCCCACGCAATTTGACAGAGCTCCAGACAGAAATTACAACCTTAGCTTGACTTACCGGAGGAGTGGGCATGCAGGCTCTCCTGATGGCCTCGGTGCTCGAGTGCAGAGTCGTGTATTTGGGTTCGTGCAAGATGGGATGCATGCCGAAGGGCTGCTTGCTATTCATGGACATCATGTTTGCATGTGGGTCATGTGCAGGTGAGCGCTGAACTGGTGCTGTCCCTCTCCCACTCCATCCGCTTGTCGCTGAGTTATAGCCACGCAGGCTGCAGGACACGCCGCCCGGGCCGCCCCTCGGCCCCGATCATTGGTACAGAACCGCCCGACCTGCAGGCGCTCTGCTGGGTCCGCCCATGCAGCTTCGTCATTGGCTCAACCTGGCTCAAACCGCTCCTTCCAGCGATTCCCAGCTCGCCGATGAAATTGGACGAATGTCAGTTCTGGCACAAGAGTTCTGCACAAACCTGCTTACTGACTTTTAGGGAATTGGTAGCTAATACTTTTCATTGTTATTTCAAACTAGTCATATTCACGCCCATGTGTGTGATCATTGATTCAGCACTTTCTAAACTATCATTTAATTGCGGAACTATTAAAATTAACACACAATGGCATCCACGCTTTGCGGTAATAAAATGTCTCTGTTCTGATAAAGCTCGTAAAACGGGGAGAGAACACTTTTCAGTGCCTTGCCATTCAACAGAGGTAAGATAATCGATTTGTCAATTGAAAAGACAGGGACTGCTGCTCAGGACCATGTCAATTCAATTGAGCTATTTAGAGTATTAATCGGATTTTTTCAAGTGAAAGAAGATTGGGTTACAGGAATAACCGGGGCACTCTCAAACATAGAGAGATAAGGTTAGAATACTAATCGGGATTGACAATTCAACAACATGCATTTTATATAGTGCCATAAAAGTTAAAAACCGTGCAGGGAACGTCACATTGGAAGTAGACAGGGAAAGGGACGCTCAACAGAGTGCAGAGATTAAGAGGGTAATCAAAAGCCTGGTGGAAAATATAGGAAGGCATTTAAAAGAGCAGAATGTAGAGACTAAGACGTTCAGAGAGGAAATTCCAGAAACTGGAGCTGCCAAGACTCTTCCGCCAAGGGCAGCATGAAAGTAGGAAGTGCACACAACGGTCATACTCAAAAGAATTGAGAACTACAGGGTGAAGCAACTGCTCAGGTAGGATAGAAGAAAACTATGGAGAGATTCGAAAAGGAAGACAAAGAACTTAGCGCATGCTACTGAAAGGATTTCACAGTCCACTGGGACAGATCCACTGGGACAGAGTGCATAGCGCGATAGGAGTGGCTACATTTTGAACGGGTTGGATTTTGTGAACGGGGAGACCAGAATTCCACAAATAAGCACACTGAAATAACCACCGGGATGTGACAAAAGCAACAAGAACAGAGTTAAGAGCAGAGGAGGACAATGTTGTGCAGGTAGGACTAGGTAATCTCAGTGTTGGACAGATAGCATTCCAAAGTTTTACATGAACAAGTGGCAGGACTGGGAAATGAAATCAGTAACAAATGAATGTAGTCCAGTAAAAGTAGGTACATTGAGAGACAGTACCGATTTTGAATTTATGTTTTGATGGTGTTTATACTTATCAGAATGGAGTATGTTAACCAAAGGCAACAGAATGTTTTCCTTTTGTTTTTCCCACCCAGTGTTTACAGGAAGCGCACCTGGATCTATTGTAGTAGGGCCCCATACAAAAAGAAAAAATGTTTCTAATGGATAATCGTTTTGATAAGGGAACCAATACATAAAACAGTAGGAGTAAGCAAACACAGGGTGTGGTGCCCTAGAGATTATCCCAGTTCTAAAAAAATTGCAATATTCCATAATTTCTATTTAAAAGATCTATACTGATGTCATTTATTAAATTATGTAAATCACATTTAAACCTATTGCTGATGTTGGATCATGTTTGTAAAGAAGGTTCTATTTTTGTACTCTTTGATCATTTGCAAATATTTTCAATTTTTAATACCCATCAACTTACCACAAATTTATGGCACTTCCACCATTAGTCTGAAGATGGTGAATTCAAGACCAGGGCTAGGACACAAAATCTAAGATAATATTAGGTCACTGTCAGCGGAAGATTGGTTTGATAATGTTTCCATCCTTTGGATTAAATGTTAAACTTAATCTGCATGTTTTGGTAATTCAGGTGTATTTTGCCAATCCCATGACTCCATGAAAAAAGGTACTTTTTCTGGTGTCTTGGATAGCATTCCCATAACAAGTATATTCAATCAGATTAACTGTTCACGCAAAATAGCTACTGTGTTCACTTGTATAATAATCATGTTTGTTCTTTGAAACGATTCATGCTAATGAGGTGCTTTAGGATATTGCTGAGAAGTATGATATAGCTGTTTATAAATGAAAGCTGTTTTGTTAATTATTGTTGCATATTTTTCAAGAAGTGTTTTTTCCCTGGTCTCCCTAATGCTTTGCACTGTAACTCTCGTACTAAGCCTATTTTTAAAAGCTTGCTCAATTGTTTCATCTCCCTGGTAAAGTTCTTGGAGTTAAATACAAAAGAATTAGTTAACTAGTTCCCAATGAGATGTAAATCATAACAGTATAGCAGTTATTTATTATTTCCATGTTTAACATATATGAAATTAGAACAGATTATTAGCTACATAATTCTGCACTGCTTTATAATGCAATAACAGTTATATAGCGCACGTATTTTTGTCTATTATATGGAAGGTTGAAGAGACCCTTTAAGACTGATTAGGTGTGGTAGGGGGTATTTGGTGGGAGGTGATGCTTTTGCTATTTTTGTCTGTTGGTGAAAATAATAACTATAAATATTCAGGTTGAAATATATGCTGGACTTAATGTAGAATCTTACAAGATGGCACAATCAGGCTAAAGGAAGCTGCCAGATCAGAGATCCTGGTCACATTGTGTACATAGGAAATTCTTTGTTAATTATGTAATAAATTGATCAGTTCACTGTTGCCATAATAACTCATTTAAAAAATAATTGTTTAGTAAGTTTTGCTGTTAACAAATTTTCTGAAACAAGCAGATGTTAATAGCACAACAATCACAATACTCTGATGCACGCACTGATACAATAGGAAGTCTTGCTTACACTTGTTCTTAATGTATCTCTAATCCACCTGTGGAACAGAATGTGAAGTCCCATGCCTCTAAGACTTGCGTATCCTTGATGTAGCAATATGAAGAGATCATTACTTTGCATTTAGTCTCTGCTGCACTTCATCAACACAATTGATTTTGAATCAGGCAGCACTGCACCCTCAAGAAACATTTAAGAAACCAGTGTGCAAGACATCTTGCTCTATATTTAAACTGTACTCACATTACTCTTGGTGCACAAAATGAGGTTTTGATTATTTTACTTTAATTCTAAGATATGCTGTATAATATAGCAATACCTAATGACTTTGAGGTGTTTTAATTTGAATGTTCACATCATTCTCATTGATCATGACAAAATGATCTAAAAGTTAAAACAACGTTGATAAGAACAGAGAAAATAATGTTTGGGGAATGCTTTGGTGATTTTGGGTTCTTCACTTTACTACTCCTTTTGTGAGAATATTTTTGATTTCTTTTGAGTATGTTCAAAAAAACAAATTGTAAAAGTACTCTGCAAGTATTTCCAAAATATCAGGTAGAATATGGGCATCACTACTAGAGGAGAATTTATTGTTCATTGCTAGTTACACTTGAGAACGTCATAGTGAGCATTGTTCTTGACTTGTTTTATGCCATGTGGTGAAGCAGTCCAATTGTTATGTTAGGTAGGAAGTTACAGGATTTCAAAACACCAAAGAATAATGAATGATCAAGCTATTGTAGACTAACAATAATTAGCTTTACTAAAAGTGTTCCTCATAAATGTTAATTTTTTCCCCTATTACCTAATTCACTTTCTGCAAATTCGTGTATTAAGTGGATTAACAAGATGTAATGGGATGCCATTTTTAAACAACAGTCAAAGAAATGACAGTGACCTGAATTTCAAATATTACTTGGAATATGTGAAGTGTAGTCACAAAGTTGAAAAACATAATGTTGCAACCTGCAATATTACATGCTTCAGAGTGCTTTATGTAAATTTTATTATTGCCATAATGAATTTTCACAACTATTTGCACTTAACCAGAATAATCACACTTGTACTCTATCACTAATGTAGCTACTTTCCCATTGTATTTAAATTTACAAGACCAATAACTTCTATTAATTGTGTATAAATTGTGAGTAATTGTATTCAAGTGGTGGTCATTAACTTGCACCTCACTTATGTTCCTTACATAGGCGCAAGCTGGAAGTTTGCTTGTTAGTTGGAGGTGCATAATTTGTACATGTGTCTTGTGACTGTAAAATCTCTAGTCTCCTGATCTATCTTTCATCACCTTGCTATCCAAATTCTGATATCTTTCTCATAAACTACCCTGTACCCTCATCCGTAGTAATAAAGTACCATTACCTGACCATCCATATACCCTTTACACTTTACTCTTAAACATACCACACAAAAAATATGAATGGGTTACAAAAAAATGCCATGTGATTACTTCCTCTATTCAGTCAGACATTTGCATTATTTGCTGTCTCTTTTTCTCCAAATGTAGAGAATTGTTACTGTTTCTCTTGCAACTCCAGTTTATTTTCACGAACTGGAGGGGTGGCAACTCAATTTAACAGAAGGAGTATTGTTTTCTGTCTCAACTGCTTTAACCTGCCACTCACATACCACATAACTCTCCCAACTGAGCTATTTCGGCTTGTTGGCCATTTGGTTAGCACTGCTGCCATACAGTGCTGGAGACCCGGGTTTGATTCCAACCTCAGGCAACTGTCTGTGTGGAGTTTGCATTTTCTTCCTGTGTCTATGCGGATTTCCTCTGGGTGCTCTGCTTTCCTCCTGCAGTCCAAAGATGTGCAGGTTATGTGGTTTGGCCGTGGGAGATGTAGGGCTACAGATATAGGATAGGGGTGAGATGCTGTTCGGAGGGCCAGTGTGAACGCAATAGGCTGAATGGCCTGCTTCCACACTGTAGGGACTTTATAATTCTATGAATTCACATATTGACAGCTTAAATCACCACACATATAGATACCCCTATTCTTGACATATCTGAATGTTTTCTGATACTTCCACCTGCATGCACACGTTTTTGAACTCTTTATATACTATAACTTTTTAAATCTATGTTGGCACTGGTAACTTTATGGGTAATTATAGCTGTTTAAATTTAAAATCACCAGTGGTAAAATGAGTAACATCTGTAAATTGCTGTAAAGTGAGGTAGAGAAGAGCCAGTTTTGTGAAACCTGGATCATTTTTAATTTTCAAAGGATGTTGGCTTGTTACTATTGTTTGAATTCTAGCATCTTTTAACTAGCAAACCATACATATGCTGTCAGAATGTCTATAAATTTAGATTAGTGATTTAAAACAACAGCAACAATGATTATTTTAAATTTCAATATACTAAGGCTTTGTCTTTACCAGACAGAGATGTACATTTTACTCATCAATCACTATAAACAACAGGATTTAGCCTATTCTACAAATATATTTGCAAAACTGTAAAGCAGTGTCTTGGCTCACACACTTAGCTTTGCCATTTCTAAACTTACATGACTTTAACTTAGTCAAAGGATCATAGTCAAAAAGTATGAGAGGGTGGAAGAAATCTGGTGCAATTATGACAATCAAGTTAGCCACTGAGACTAACCTGACACTTAACACAGTGAAAATGTCACTGAATGGAAATGAACAGAAAGTCTAAAAAATGCTGGTGTTGGCACAGAACACTGGACACACAGTGAATACTTCGCAAATCTCTAAAAGTCATGTTTAGAGTTTGCACATGACCCAATTTACAGTCATCATTTACCATTTTGTGGGACATATCACGCATATATCAGTATTCAGAAATAATTCAAGAGGCTCTGCTGTGAAAATGCAGTGTCAATGGCCATGACAAATGAAGTTGTGCAAAGCGTATTAGAAAAGGAAAGATGGCTTCAGGCTGCACAGAAAGTGTAAAAGGGCTAGTCAAATAACAGCCCTGCCACTTCAGATATCAAAGTTGGTCTGGAATATTGAGTGAAAGGCGTCATTTAAAGGATGAGTAATGTTTTTTTTTGTGAAAATGACACTGTTTCTTATTCCTAGCAATTTAGAAGGTTATCTGACTGCCAGCTCTGTTTATAGAAAAGTAGTTGGAGTTTTTTATTAGTCAATTTCTTCCATATTGTATAGGGATTCCTTTAACACATTTGTGCTTCATTTACCGAGTTGGTTCCAGGAAAACTTCACACCTGATTTCATATTAACTGCCATCGTATATTTCTGAACAATGAGCCCATTCAGCCAAGTAGAGCTTTAGATTTTGACATAATTTTGTCATCACAGGTTCTATAGAGCAATGAGGTGATAGTGATTTCAGTCTGTATTATCAGAACAGACAGCCTTGTGTCCAATTTCATGAGTCTTTAGGTACATTGACAGATGACTGATTGTCTAAAAATACACTACACTGTGTGCGCCATGATGAATCTTCATGGGAGTATAATATTTCCCGTAGACAAAGTGCTCACACTGTCATATGGTGAGCTTTTGTTTTAGACTCTGATGTCATTGGACAAATCTAATTCTCAGAAGGACCTTGAATCAGGCACCAATCAGATTGTACCTCTTTGCATATCACTGAAATAATAATGAGTTTCATGAAGGTTTAATGAGTTCCTGTACAGGAGGGTTGTGTTATTTTACTAACTGAGTATAAAGATATGTTGTCTCTTTTCTATAGAAACGTATCCTTATTAAGTAAAATGTAACATCTTTATTCAGATACTTAGTTTAAAAAGGAATAAATATGTTTATAAAATGGATATACAAATCATTTTTATCACATAACATGACATTTATTATTTAATTTTACATTTACAGGCCTCTCTGATACTTTTCAGTCACTCTTGTCATCTACATAATTACCAAACTAAAGAGGCAAATATAGTATTAATACTGCACAGAACAAGGGGTAAGCAATTTTTAGAGTTTTTATGACAAACAATATGTCCAAGCCATGTATGCGTGTGTATACTATATGTACCATGCTTAGTAGCCATGCACAGCAAGTGATGTGCTCAATTATTATGCTCAGCAAGTGAGAATGCGGTGCTGGGGTAAGGGCTGAATTGTCTGCCTTCTGCTCCACATTTCCCCAAGTTCCGTTAAAGGTAGAATCTGAATGCCAAGTCTGTGATTCCAATCTGCTAAGCTACACGCTGTCCTGACATTAAATATCAGTGTCCACAGTTAGTATAATCTTCATGTACAAGTACCCCTGTGATTCAGTATGCAAAACAAGGGTAGTCTAATTGTAAAATCTAAATATAAGTCTTAAGTGTTTCACCTGTGGGCACAGTGCATGTATAAATTTTGCATTGATAGCTCACATGTCCAGGCTATTTATCTAGACTGTGATTGTTCACATTCTTTAGTGGCATATTCAGCTTGTTTTATTTGCTGTGTGAGTAGTTTAATAGGATATGAAAGATAAATGTGTAGGGCGCGCCTAGCTATAATCCAGACAAACTTTCAGATTAGGGATCTGTTGATTACATACTGTTCTGCAGTGACCATTTTACATGCATAATCAGCACACACAAAAACCACAAATGTTTGCCTATACTGTGTATCTGGATATATATGACTTATTTGCAGAGTCTGCTTTGTCCCAGTTATGTATACATGTGTTGTGGGTGGAATCTGAGTGTCAGTGCATAGATCTTTAGTTTATAAATTGTCTAAATTTAAGTCGTAGTTTCATGTTGGGCAAAAAATAACAATAATATGGATACCATGGACCCAGTATTTATAGTGTTGCACATTTAGAATAGGGGAACGAATTCTAGATGATAAATGCATGATGCCTTTTAGTTTTTTTCTAAGTTTCCACTGACAACTAGGCTGATTGATATGTTTCCCTGTTGACAGAGATGAAAGCCAGTAGCAGAAAGCTGCAGTAGTGACACAGGTAATTCTTTTTCTAAAGCAGGTCAAGGGAGAGGGTAAAGATGGTGATCACAGAGGTTTAGAGCATGATCAGAGTGGAGAGACGATGGTGCTGCTGGGGTAAGAGAAGTCAAAGGGATTTAGAGGATAACTTGTTTGGAAACACTCTGGTTCCTTTTGCTACACAAGCAGTGCTTTAGGATCTCACTATGTTCACCTCTTTTTAGGCTTCTGGGTTTCCCTTGGGCAGGGAAAACGAGCTGTCATGAGTTGAAAATGGAAAGCATATTAAAGTAATAGATACTCCATCTTGATGTGTCCAACATTTCCTCCATTACTTACCATCACAATCTACATACTGCTTTGGAGGCTTTGCTATGCACAGGTTGGCTGCAGCAGTGCCCTACTTAATAATCATGCAATCTTACAACACAGAGAGAGGCCATTTCCTCCATTGTATCTGTATCGGTCCTTTGAAAGGACTATCCAATTAGTCCACTGCCCTACTCTTTTCTCATGGCTCTGAAAATTTCTCTTTTCAGGGAATTC
This sequence comes from Rhincodon typus, assembly GCF_021869965.1. Lineage (NCBI taxonomy): Eukaryota > Metazoa > Chordata > Chondrichthyes > Orectolobiformes > Rhincodontidae > Rhincodon > Rhincodon typus. The sequence continues at coordinate 45,483,941 of NC_063345.1, forward strand.
CTGTTTGAAAGTTATTATGAAACCTCTACACTTTCAAGTCGTATATTCCAACTTACAACTTGCTGGTTATTTTTTCCTCATTTCCCACTAGAACCTTTGGAAGATGACCTTAGGTCTGAGTTCTCTGGTTACCAATTTCTCCCTATGCATTCAATCAAAATGCCTTATAGTTGTTAACATCTGAATTTTAAACCCTTAATCTTCTTTGCTTTCATGAGAATAATCATAGTTTTTCCAGTCTGTCTGCACATACCACTAACTTGCTACATCACTACTCTGAAACATTCTGATAAAATGCTACATCAGAATTTTTTCCTACTTGCTCCCACAGTACATGACATTAGAGCATCTTCTGGTTTGGTCTCTACTGAGATGACTTGTTGGCTGCCAGTACAATTGCTGGGGCCATTTTAATGCAGTTATATTCTGAGAGTAAAAGGAATGTTTTCCCCTGCCAATACAATATTTGATTTGTTGACAAAAACCCACTTAAATGCCACATGCCTTTGGTTGATACACATATTTTATGTACTAGACTAAAACCAATAATCTAAAAATCTTGTGTAATCAAACTGCACATTTTAGAATTGCATAAAGGCAATAAAATGGAACCCCGAAATTTAATGTAAAAACTCCTCACTATCCAGTCTTTTTACAGTCTGATGTTCCCATTATAATTTCGATATGTGATTATTTCTCTGTACAATTCTGTATCAAGCACGCCTTGCATCTAGATAACAAAACCATTTGTTTGCAATCTTATAGTCTGTTCATTTAAGCCTTCATTTGAAACATGCAAGACAATGCATAGACATATGCCTACATGTAATTAACCATAATGTTTGCATGCCCTGCATAAAAAATAATAGTGTATCCTCAATATACAACCATAGACGCGTATAGTACCAAAAGCTACCTTTAAGTCCTTCATGTCAATGGTAGTTCTACATTAAGGCAACCTGAAACGAATCACAATGTTCATCTTCTCCCAATAGCTAGGCATCTTTTAAAAGTTGGAACATTTCCTGTCCCAAACACTTGTTACAGCAAAACATTTTATAGTTTAACAACCTGCGACTTAAGGACATTTTCCTAGACCTTCCCTTCATTCACTGAGTGATAAGTTGGTGAGCTTTCATTGAAGATCTGACCCCACATCCTGCTAAATAAAGAATACATTTCTTTCCAATAGCAAAGCTTTTCATATGCTTAAACATTTTGATTCTTTATGTTTTTGCTCCAGTGGAAATTGTGGCAGCATCTCAAATCCCTCTGTGTAACTATAGTTACACAAATGTGCCTGCTGAATCTACAGTTTTCACTCTGTATGATTTAATGTCCTTTCTATAACAGGACATCCAGACCCAGAAACCCAGAAGTTATGAATAATGGTAAGAAGCATGCAGATTTTCAGTTATGTGGAGAATTTAAAGAAATTGGGATTCTTCTTCTTCAAGCAGAACAGGATAAAGGAAGATTTAATAGATGTGTTCAAAATTATGACAGGCTCTGAAAAGAAAAGAAAACCTCTTCTTCTTGGCAAAGTGGTCAGTAACCAGAGGATACTGATTTAGGATAATTCAGAAAGGATTGTAGAGGAGATGAAGAGAATTTTGCTCTTGTTATGAGTTGCTATGATTGGAAATGGACTCAGGAGAGAGTAGTGTAAGCAGTATCAGGAGCAATATCCTGAGGGGAATTAGTTATTTACTTGAAAAGGAGAAAATTATAAATCTCTGACAACAGAGCAGAGGAGCAGCATTAAATAAATAGCTGTGACATTGGCACTATGGGCTGAATTTTGTGCTAGAACAAAGAACAAAGAACACAGAAAATTACAGTACAGGAACAGGCCCTTCGGCCCTCCAAGCCTGCGCCGATCCAGATCCTCTATCTAAACTTGTCGCCTATTTTCCAAGGATTTGTATCCCTCTGCTCCCTGCCCATTCATGTATCTGTCTAGATACATCTTAAACGACGCTATCGTGCCAGCCTCTACCACCTCCGCTGGCAACGCATTCCAGGCACCCACCACCCTCGGCATAAAGAACTTTCCACTCATATCTCCCTTAAACTTTTCCCCTCTCACCTTGAAATCGTGACACCTAGTAATTGAGTCCTCCACTCTGGGAAAAAGCTTCTTGCTATCCACCCTGTCTATACCTCTCATGATTTTGTAGACCTCAATCAGGTCCCCCCTCAACCTCCGTCTTTCTAATGTAAATAATCCTAATCTACTCAACCTCTCTTCATAGCTAGTTCAATTATTTAATTACTTCATCTGGTCTAACTGTGATTTAGCTAGTATGTTGCAACAATCATGTGTTACTGTTTTGCCCTTTGTACTTAATGCACCTATTTATAAAATCCAAAGCACTGTCGATTTGTTTAAAGGATATAATGATTTACACTTGCACTGTGAGGAATTATGTGCTTGACCTCCAAGGGCTATCTATTCATTCTCATCCTTCAGTCTTTCAATTGTCCACAGATGCTGCCAGACCTACTGAGTTCCTCCAGTACTTTCTGTTTTTGTTTCATATTTCCAGCATTCACAATTCTTTGTTTTATTTTATGTATGCTTCAATCCATTGTTTTTTCCTCTCACATTTTTTATGACCTCATGCATTTAAACATCAAATTGGAATTTCCACTTACTTAGCCAGTAAGTACTGAGCAGTCACAATGGGTACAAGTTCTCAGAGCATCTAACTTGGCATTTACTTCAAAAGACGATCAATTTTGCTTCCAACTTCCACCCTTCTCCAACCTTCTCTCTCTAACTCTTCACTTTGCTTCCATGCTCTCTCTGCCTCCATTTCCAGTGATAGGCCATCTACTGGTATTCATTAGATGTTGGGGCTGGGTCATTTAGTATATTCAAGGCTGAGATAGACAACTTTTTGATCAGTAAGGGGATCATGGATTTGGAGGAAAGGGTAGGAAAGTAAAGTTGAGGATTAGCAGATCAGCTATAACCTGATTGAATGGCAGAGCAGATTTGATGGGCTGAAGACCTCTTTCTCCTCCCATGTCTTTTGGTCTTAAGGTCTCATAGAAGCTCATTGATTCCCTCAGCTACTTCAATTTCATTTCCTCACATCCTGTTTCCTGTAAGGACTCCCTTCCATCTCTTACATTCTCCATCTTTATCATATCTTTTCTGATGATGCTACCTTTCACAATGGTCCTTCTGACATGTTCCATTTTCCTCAATCAAGGATATTGCTAATTGTCCCCACTGCCCCACAATGTGGTGGACAAGGCCATCAATTGTGCCTGACTCATGTCCTACAAATCTGCCCTTCGTCCCAGAACTATTTGTCCGGAACTTCTACCACATCAGCCTCTGCATTCAAAGGATCATCTTCTGCCACCTGCAGCATGATGGCACCACCAAACACATCTTCCTCTCTCATCCCCTGTCAGCATTCTGAGGGGACTATTTCCTTCATTGAACCTTGGTCCACTCCTCTATGATGTGGAGGTGGCAGTGTTGGACTGGGGTGGACAAATTCAGAAGTCACATGACACGAAGTATAGTCCAACAGATTTATTTGAAATCATAAGCTTATAGAGCGCTGCTCCTTCTTGAGGTGAAGTGACGGCTTGAGCATACATGTCGAGTTCGGACTTCATCTGATGAAGGAGCAGCTATTCACAACATATATGAATGATTTGGGTGAGGGAACAAGCATCTCAAAGTTTGCAGATGACACCAAGTTGGCTGGGGGGGTGAACTGTGACGAGGATGCAGAGATCCTTCAGCATGATCTGGACAGGTTGGCTGAGTGGGCAAATCAATGGTAGATGCAGTAAAATTTGGATAAATGTGAGGTTATTCACTTTGGAAGCAAAAACAAGAAGGCAGATTACTACCTGAATGGCTGTAAGTTGGGAGAGGGGTGTGTGCAGCAGGATCTGGGTGTCCTTGTGCACCTGTTACTGAAGGTAAGCATGCAGGTGCAGCATGCGGGAAAGATGGCAAATGGTATGTTGGCCTTCATTGCAAGAGGTTTTGAGAACAGAAGCAGAGATGTGTTGTTGCAGTTATACAGGACATTAGTGAGGCTACACCTGGAATATTGTGTGCAATTTTGGCCTCCTTTTCTGAGGAAGGACGCTCTGGCCCTCGAGGGAGTGCATTGAAGGTTTACCAGGCTGATCCCAGGGCTGGTGGGACTGATGTACGAGGAGAGATTGACTTGATTAGGATGTTTTCACTGGAGTTCAGACAAATGAGGGGGGATCTCATAGATACTTATATAATTCTAACAGGACTAGACAGGGTAGATGCAGGGAGGATATTCCCGATGGTGGGTGTGTCCAGAATCAGGGGTCACAGTCTGAGGATTCGGGATAGACCATTTAGGACAGAGATGAGAAGACATTTCTTCACCTAAAAAGTGGTAAACCTGTGGAATTCATTACACAGGATGTAGTTGATGCCAGAACATTGAATGTATTCAAGAGGGGGCTAGATACATCACTTGGGATCAAAGGTTATGGGGAGAAAGCATGATTAGGCGAGTGAGTTGGGTGATCTGTCATGATCCTGAAGAATGGTGGAGCAGGCTCGAAGGGCTGAATGAACTCCTCCTGCTCCTATCTTCTATGTGATTTTAAATAAACTTGTTGGAATATAACCTGGTTTCATATGACTTCCAACTTTGTTCACTTCCCTGTGACCTCCAACACCCCATCTCCTTCATGTGGCATCTTCACAGGTAATCAAAGGAGATGTAGCACTTAGCCTTTTATCTCCTCCATTCTCATTGTCGAAAGCCCTAAACATAACATCCAGGTGAAGCAGTGATTTTCTCGAACTTCTTTCAATCTAATCTACTATATTCACTAAACATTACACAGTCTCCTAGAGTCATAGAGTCATATAACATGGAAACAAAACCTTTGGTTCAACTTGTCCATGCCAACCAAGTTTCCCAAACTAAAGTAGTCCCACTTGCCTGCATTTTGCTCATATCCCTCCAAACCTTTCCTATTCATGTGCCTGTCCAAATGTCTTTTAAATGATGTAACTTTACCATCATCTACCACTTCCTCTGGCAGTTCATTCTACATATGAACCACTCTCTGTGTGAAAAAGTTGGCCCTCAGGTCCCTTTTAAATCTTTTTCCTCTCACCTTAAAAGCATGCCCCTAGTTTTGAACTCCCCACCCTACATTGGGAAGACCAAACACAAACTGGGTTACTGCTTTGCAGAACACCTTCACTCAGTCTGTGAGCATGACCCCAACCTATGGTCCCACTTGCCAAGTTAATACACCATCTTTCTGTCGCACTTTTATTTCTGCTGTATGTCTGCTGGTGAAACTCAACGTGAACTGGAGATATAGCAGTTCATTTTCTTTTTAGTCTTTTTTCAGCCCTCTAGATAATGCCGCCTGGATAAGATTTGCATTATGATTGCTGCACCATGAACATAAATTACTTTTAAAATGAAGCCTATTAATATAAAGTCAGTGTATTAGAATGGAAACCGAAACAACTGCAGATGCTGTAAATCGGAAACAAAAACAGAAGTTGCTGGAAAAGCTCAGCAGGTCTGGCAGCATCTGTGAAGAGAAATCAGAGTTGACCAGTTCTGAAGAAGGGTCGCCAGACTCGAAACGGTAATTCTGATTTCTCTTCACAGATGCTGCCAGACCTGCTGAGATTTTCTAGCAACTTCTGTTTCTGTTGCATTAGAATGGAAACTGCTTATCATAATCAATGATGCAAGTAGTGTCCAGTAGACATGATCAGCTATGTTCAGATTATGATAATAATTCAATCTTGCATAAAACTTTGAAAGATTCTTCAGGTCATATTCTGTGGTCTCAAGTCAATTTGCATCAGCCATTTTTACTGAAGATCAAGCTGGATTGCAATGCTATCATTAGTTTGGAACTGTAATTGAATGTGTGAAAGTAGATGTGGATGTAAACCAAGATAGAGTGGGTGATCTCAAAATGAATTCAGCCGTCGACCTTGAATAAATTTTCTGAGGGTGATCATAGAAACTGAGGCTGTACTCTACCAATAAACCTGTTTATATATTTAACAGCCTATTGGGCTGTGGTATTATTCCCAAGATTGAGAGATGTCCAAGTGGTCAATGTTGAAAAAGGACAATAGGTCAAACGTGAGAACCTGCAGACTCATTAGTTTAACTTTGATCGTAGAAAAATGTTGGAAGTATCATTGAATGATCACTTTAACTGAAAAAGTTTATTACAGAACAACATGATTTCTGGAAGAGAAGATCCTGTCTCACCAACAAGGAAAGTTCTTTAAGGACTTTGTGCACTTTGACTCTCAAAATGCCTTTGACAATACATTGAGCGAAGGGCTGCTATCCAAAGTTAAGTTTTAGCGCCGAGCAGTTAATAAGAGCATTGATTCTGCATTCGAGAAATTGCCAATTGAATGCCATAGGTTTCAGTGTTAGATGTGCTGTTCTTCACAGCTTTTTCAATTCAGTGTAAGATATTGTGCAAATTACCCACAATTTCAAAGATGATGTGTGTAAAGGCCTGTTTTTGTTAGATATCTTTTAATATAAATAAATGCCACATAATGTATTTAAGTAGGGGCAATTGTAGGCACGTGTACACCATGAAGAGTTACATGCTCAAGACTGCTAAGGAAGAGCCCGTGTTTTATACTGCAAGACTCATTGTAAGTCTAAGCTGATTTCATGAGGCTACTGTAGAAAACAGATAGGATATTTCTGAGGGAAATTAAACATAAAACATGAAATAAAATTGGTTTTACTGTCTAACTTCCATTAGGCTACATCAAAAATATGGTTGATCCGTGGGTGATGTAGAAACCTTTGAAATGCTTGAGAGGAGGGTCCTTTGTTACCACAACAAACCAGGAGAGTTGAGCTGTTTTATTTATTAAAAAGAGTGTACACTTGTGAACCAAGTGGGTAGCTATTCATACCAGACAGACTAGAAAAATGTAGGAGGCATAAGAGCAATTTTCATAAGCAAATGAGTAGGTTAAATGTGACAATATAATTTTGGCAGTGAATTATCAACCTCCAGATCAAATTGACAACATATCCTATGGGTGTAGAGTGACAGTAGTGACCTGTACAAGGTTCTAGCAGTGGCAAACATATTTACATATGGAAAGTAAGTGAATTGTTGGATGTTGTAACACTCAGTTACTGTTGTCTCCATAGCTTTTTTTTAATTCATTCATGCGATGAGGACATCATTGGCTGGGCAGCATTTATTGCCCATCCCTAGTTGCCACTGAGAAGGTGGTGGTGAGCTGCCTTCCTGAACTGCTCAGTCCGTTTATTGTAGGTAGACTCACAGTGCTGTTAGGGAGGGAGACCCTGAAGGAACAGTGACATCCACATCTCACTGCTAGGCATGCCCACCTTGAAGAAGTTCTGCTCCTCTCTCCAACGGGATTTCTGTTCCAATCTTTCTTCTTGTCCACCAATATTGATTTCACTGTCACTCCTGGTGCTTGACCAAGTATTTGCTAAAACCCATTTCCACAGCCATATCACATGCTCCAGTGACTGCCTCTGGATCAGACTCACCCCCACGTGGATTCCAACTGAAGTTTCATCCCTCATGTTTTGAATCCTCCCAGGATCACAGATATCTCCAGGACATTCAACATTCCACAGACAGCTGCTCTTGCCACATCCTGAAATCCACACTCAGTGACATGCGGCGTCACATGCAAACTCTCAAACTTTCTCTCCAACAGCATCACAACACACTGGCTCGGTGTTGCACCACTCCGCAGTTCCAGTTCATCCTCTGGCTCATTCGTCATGCTAACAAGCAACTTTTTCTTTTTCTTTCAGGCATCAAGGCCCACAGGATGCAACAACTCAAAGATACCCATGGCCCTCTGGAACCTTCCTACCCTCACCTTCCCTCTGACTCCATCCCCTCTCCCAACCCCACCTCATGTCAGGTATTTACCATCCCTCCCAACCTTTTGCCTTCTGATGCTGAACATTGTGTACTCAGCAAAGGCCTCAGCTTTATTCCTCTGCGTCCCCACCTTAACGAATTTTGGACACGACATGACGTCAAACTCTTCTTCCACCGTCCCATGCCCATTTCGTTGGACAAGAGTCCTCTCCCAGTCCCACAGACCCATTCACCCAGATCCAACACTCTCCCTCCACCTGGACACCTCCCTCTGGCCTCTTACCTGCACTCGATCTGTTCATTGAGAACAGTTGATGTGATATTGGTCGCCTCAATTTCTCTGCCCCCCCTCACCAAATCCAACCTATCTCCCTCAGAACTGACTACCCTGCATGCACTTAGATCTAACCCTGACTTTGTTATTAAGCCTGCCAATAAGCGTGATGCAGTTGTAGGATGATGTACTGACGTCTACCTTGCAGAGGCTGAGCGCCAGCTCTCAGATACCGCCTCCGGTCTTCCCCTGGATCATGACCCCACCATGGCACATCAGGCCATTGTATCTACTACGGTAACTGATCTAATTTTATCTGGTGACCTCCCCCCAACATTGCTTCCAAGCTGATAGTCCCCTAGCCACGCAAAGCTCACTTCTACCTCCTTCCAAAAATCCACAAACAGGTCTTTCCAGGCATTTGCATTGTTTCAGCTTGTTCCTGCCCCACAAAACTCATCTCTTCCTACCTTGACTCAGTCTTCTCTCCCTGGTCCAATCCTTGCCCACATACATCTGTGGTTCCTCTGACATTTTAGCCAGTTTCAAAACTTCCCATTTGCAGGTTCCAGCTGCCTCTTCTTTACCGTGGACGAGTAATCCCTTTACAAGTCCATTCCCCACCAGTTCGGTCTTAGGGCTCTCCACTCCTTCCTGGAGTAAAGACTTGAACCATCCCCACCTATCACCATCCTCCTCCGCTTGGCTGAGCTCGTCCTCACCCTCAACAAAATCTCTCTTAACTCCTCTTATTTTCTTCAGCTCAGGGCGGTGGCCATGGGCACCTCCATGGACCCCAGTTATGCCTGTCTCTTCATGGGGTGCATGGAACATCCCTTGTTCCAGTCCTATTCCAGCCCCCAGCCACAACTCTTTCTCTGATATATCGATGATATCATCGGTGCTTCTTCCCTCTCTCGTCCATAATTGGAAAAGTTCATCAATTTCGCTTCCAATTTCCAGCCTGCCCTCAATTTCAACTGGTCTTTCTCTGACTCCGCCCTTCCCTTCCTCAACATCTCTGTTTCCATTTCTGGGGATAGACTGGCCACTAATATCTACTATAAACTCACTGACTCCCACAGCTACCTGGACTATATATCCTTCCATCCTGCTTCCTGTAAAGACTCCATCCCATCTTTTCAGTTCCTCTGTCTCCGTCGCATGTGTTCAGAGGAGGCCAACTTCGACAAGGAACACCTTCTTCCTCAAACGAAGAGTCCCCAGCATTGTTGCTGACAGGGCCCTCAAATGGGTCTGACCCATCTCCCGCACTTCCACCCTCACCCCTTCTCTTCTGTCCCGCAACAGTGATAGGGTTCCCCTTGTCCTTACTTACCATCCCACTTGCATCCACATCCAGAACATCATCAGACGCCATTTCTGCCACCTCCAGTGAGATGCCATCGCCAGACAAACATTTTCCTTCCCTCCCTTGTCTGCTTTCTGCAGGGACTGTTCCCTCCAGGACACCCTGGTCCGCTGTTCCTTCACCCCCAACATCCCCCCAAAGCCTTAGAGCACCTTCCCCTGCAACTGGCTAAGGTGCAACACCTGCCCATTTACCTCCTCCCTCCCCACTATTCAAGGGCCCAAACATACCTTCCAGGTGAAGCAACACTTCACCTGCACTTCACAGAGTCTAGTCTACTGCATTCGCTGCACACAATGTGATCTCCTCTAAATTGGGGAAATGAAGTGTAGACTGGATGACTGCTTTGCAGAATATCCATGTTCTGCTCACTAAAAAGACCCTGAGCTACCTGTTGCCTGCCACTTCAACACACCACCCTGTTCCCTGGCCAACATCTGTATCTCTGACTTGCTGCAGTGTTCCAGAGAAGCTCAACGCAAGCTGGAAGAACAACACCTCATTTTCTGCTTGGACACCCTGCAGCCCTCCGGACTCAATATCGAATTCAATAATTTTAGGGCCTAAACTCTCCCATGTCCCAGCTCCCTACCCCACACACCAGGCCTTGTTATCATATGGCCTGCCATTACACACCCCCTGTTATTAGTCACTAACAGTCCCCATTAACAACTACTCACCCTCCCAGCCAAATCATTATAAATTCCATTGTCTATCCAGCTACTCTTCTCTTTCTTTGGGCTCTATCCTATCATTTACTCCATACCCCAGCTCCCTCCCTATTTTCTGCATGTAAGCCGACGTTTTCCCAGCTATCATCAGTTCTGAGGAAGGGTCACTGGACCCGGAACATTAACTCTGATTTTTTCTTCACAGATGCTGCCAGACCTGCTGAGCTTTTCCTGCAACTTCTGTTTTTGTTCCTGACAGCGATACATTTCCAAGTGTGGATGATGAGTAGCTTGGTGAGGAACTTGTAGGTGGTGGTGACCCTTGTTCCACTGCTTTCAGGGATCAGTGCAAAATTTCAGAGCTCTCCACCATGTTTTTCTGTCTTATACTTATCCCTGGTGATTGTGTGCTTTGAGATAGAGGGAGGGCAACAGTGTGTAAATGTTACAGCATGCCAGTATAGGACAGGTTTAATAGACCAGCTAGTTTCGGCCCTCAATTCAATATAAAGTGGATGATTCACAGAATGAACATTGAGTAAGTTGATCAGTCAAAAGAGGCTCTGGAGGGTGCAATAGAAATGTTCACAAGTAGCTGAATACCTGTGGCCTGAGGCAGGAAATTGGCTGTCTTTCCCTGTGCTGCTATTGTTATAGTGGAAGATGCACTGCAGCTACATTATAAATGCTGTTTACAAACAGCATGTTGTCTCTTTGTGCAACAGATGGGTGCAGTCTGTGTGTAATAAGGTTCCTGTTTCCTGCCTAGGGCAAACTGGCCCACACACAGATGACATCACATGGCCAATAAATGTGCTGCTCCTCTGTACCGTGAGGTCACTGTTTACAAGATGAACACATTGCAGGTAAACCTGATCATTTCAATTGCTTTGAGCAATATAAATCTAAAAAAAATCTCTTTGAACTACTGACTTGCCGTCACTGCAGCAAGTGCTGCTACAGAAGCACAACATGCTTTTTGTTAATAAAACATCTATTCTTACTGACGTGTCCTTGTCTGATGGATGATATGTGTTTGAACTAATTTGCAATGCTTAAAAGCTGTTGGTTGTAAAAAAAAATGTTGTATGGTACTTAATAAATAAAATGTGCTAGTTACAGGGAGCTGCATGCTGAAAAGTATTGTAACATAACCTAACATGACATTATAAAGGGTCTAGGCCCGAAACGTCAGCCTCTCTGCTCCTATGATGCTGCTTGGTCTGCTGTGTTCATCCAGCCCTGCACCTTGTTGTCTCGGATTCTCCAGCATCTGCAGTTCCTACTATCTCTGATTCAATTATAAAAGTTAATTTTTGTTGTAGAGCCAAGCTAATATCTTGCAACATATACCAGCATATATACTGTAAGACATTATATTGCAACACAACATCCTCAAATATTTTACAAAGCAACATACCATAAAATAAATCATCCATGGCATTGATTATAGCCCATTTCGAAAGTTTTGCCATGAAAGCCAAACTCCTGATGCTTGCCTATTTTACTTATGCCCCAACAGAAAGGTACCATTTTGACATAACAATGAGTGTGTCTGAGCATTGCTTAATGTGAGCTAATGATGCTGGTGGAAGTTTGTTCTTCGGACTGGAGACCTGTGACCAGTGGTGTTCCACAGGGATCAGTGCTAGGTCCACTTTATTTTGACATCTATATAAATGAATTAAATGAGAATATAGAAAACATGGTTAGTAAGTTTGTGGATGACACCAAGATTGGTGGCATAGTGGACAGTGAAGAAGGTTGTCTAAGATTACAAATAAATCTTGACCAATTGGGTCAATGGGTTGATGAATGGCAGATGGAGTTTAATTTGGATAAATGTGATGTATTACATTTTGGTAAAAGAAACAAAGACAAGACTTATACAACTAAGAGTAGGGCCTTGGGCAGTGTTGTAGAACAGAGACACTTAGGGGATAAGGTACATAATTCTTTGAAGTTTGCATCACATATATTTAAGGGTGGTTAAGAAGGCATTTAACATGCTTGCCTTCATTGCTCAGACCTTTGACTATAGGAATTGGGATGTTATTTTGAGGTTGTACAGGACATTGATGAGGCCTTTTCAGGAGTACTGTGTCCAGTTCTGGTCACCCTGTCATATGAAACATATTATTAAGCTTGAGAGAGGGTTCAGAAGAGATTCACCAGGATTTTGCCAGGAATGGAGGACTTGAGTCATAAAGAGAGGTTGGATCGGCTGGGAAGTTTTTCACTGGAGGGTAGGATGTTGACAGGTGATGTAATAGAGGTTTATAAAATAATGTGCGGTATAGGTAAGGCGAATGGCAGGTGTCTTTTCCCTAGGGTGGGGGATTTCAAGCCGAAGGGCCTTATTTTTAAGGTGAGAGGAGAAAGATAAAAAAAAGATGAGAGGCAAATTTTTTACACCGAGAGTAATTCGTGCGTGGAATGAACTTCCAGAGAAAGTGGTGGATGCGGGTACTGCTACAACATTTAAAAGACACTTGCGTAAGTACATGAATAGTGAAGGTTTGAAGGGATAAGGGCCAAGTGCAGGCAGGTGGGACTAATTTAGTTTGGGATTATGTTTGACATGAACTGGTTGGACCGAAGGGTCTGTTTACATGCTGCATGGCTCTATGATTCTATATCTCTTTAATAATAGGATGGCTGTGACTTGTTAGAAAGAGTATCAATGTTTTATTAAGTACACAAATGAACCCATAGGAGCTGCAAGAACTTTGGGCCTGTGCTTCACACTAATGCACACATCTATGATATATATACCTTGGGACATTACTGATGCCTAAGTTTATTTTAGGTCAGGCATTGATCTTCTTTTGCAAAACTTCACCAAATGCCAAACAAAATTGAAGCTCTACCCAGCTGCAGTGTTCCCTCTGCTTTTTTTTTCTGCCATCGCACAGACCTCCGAGGTCCCATGTGTGGCAGCAGCTTTAGAATCGGAAGGCAATGCATCCGCTAGCCAACTGCCTAAAATGGAATCTCTGAGTAGCTACACAGAGTAAAAGCAACATTGCCCCGGTTGTAATTAGTCATCACTTGTTGCCCTTTCTCAGCTGCAATGTTGCTCAATTTTAATGCTGCCTTTTGTTAAATAGGACAACGTAAAATGATAAGGACCTGATAATGCTAGTTATGAGCTCAACAGATGTCTACAACTTTGGTGCCTCATTTCTTTTATCCATTTCCACAATGGCTATTTCAAATGAGCTAAGGCATTTAAGTCCTTGATTCCAATCTCAGTGCATAATCATTCATGCCGGTTCAAGGTAATCTTGTTTTTCAAGTAGAAGAGGGTAAATATATTGAAAGAACGTATATGAGAATATCAGGGAGACTCATACTTTGTTTAACACATTGAACTTCTGTCGAAGTATTTAGTTGAAGTTAACATTTCAAATTTTTATTATGGTTGTATTTTGGTTTGGAGCCAAGTATGATCAACTACTCATACAATTCACCATTGCATTGTAATAAATATATTTTTTACATGAATTGCATTATTCATTTCATACTAACACTCATTGGTGTGCTTAATTGAAGATGTTTACCAGCCTTGAATTAATTTCACATTCATCTATGATCAGAGTACACCAGACATTTTAACGATCCTGCAAGGACTTTCCTGTGGAAGTTAATTTAAGTTGGTCATCTTACAGACCACCACATCCCACCACGTTCTGACAAATCCATGACATAATTTTTTGCTCTGCAGCGTGCTTCTGACTCGTACCATGCCTTTTCATCTCACAGTTGGCAATGTTGCTGTCCCTCATTCCCAGTGCTTCATCCTCAGTTTTTTTTGATCATTAAGATTTCACCTTCCACACACTATTTCCATAAGAAACAACAGCATTCCATAGAAAAAAAACAGCCTGAAAAAGGCCATTCAACTCATTGAATCTCTTACACCATTTTATAGTATGGCTGAATTGCATCTTAACTCTACCAGCCAACTTTTGTTCAATATTCTATATGTAAATATATTTGCATAACACATTTCTAGCAATCTGTTTCCAATTGATCAAGCCTCAAGAGATTTTTGGGAGAGCTCACTGTCTCCTTGTGAGGGAGGGACACCTGAAGTGTGTAGCAGGGTGCCTGTCCTCATGTTGCCATGCCTTTGGTCTTGGGGATTAATTGTTGGGGCAATGTTGAGCAGGTCTGTGCGCATATCCCATGAGCCCTGCAAGTGCTGAACCTGGTTTTCCATGATAGCCGCCAACCTGTGCATGGAGGCAGCCACACAGTCACATGCTTGAGCCAGCTGCTTCCCCATAGTGTAGTCCTGCAGTTTGTAGGCAATGAGAACCATTGCCTTCCACATATCTGTTCCTGTTCCTCCCTTTGCACATGTTCAAAATCCCTGGCTGCCAACATCATAAGGACCTCTCCTGCCGGGGTCTGGGTAGGTTCCTGATTTCTGGTGGTTCTCCAAGTGCCAGCTATCTGGAGCAGTACTTTGTCAGCCAGCTGTAGGGAGCTCACTAGTTTATGCTCCCAAATTTTCTAAACCTGATGCTCCCACTGAGATGTCAGGGTCTGAACTGGTGGGTGGTGCAGGAGGCAGCCTTACCAACTTTCTTCCTCAAAGGACAAAGAGGTGGCTTCTGGTGGAGCTGCTGGTGGCTTTCCCATTAGTGCCTGCAAGACAAAAGGAAGAGAAGGTGTAGCAGTCAGTGGTTTGAAATTGTATGCAATAAATTATACTGACAGCAAAGATGCGGTGAGAGTTGCAATTGAGTGAAGAGTGGTATTTACTCAGTGGGAGGGACATGGATGTCTCAGGCATTCCCACAAGTAACAGTCCCTGTCGGATTCTCTCCTCCTAGTGTTTAGGAACCTGATGTTGCACATCCCTCTAACTGTCCTGCCTTGTTATCTTAGACTTTAGGGCTGATTTCTCTTGGAATGAGAGAAACGGAGGACTTGATGTGGTGAAAGTGGTTGGCACAGATTTTAGTGCTGGTGTAGGTGGTCAAAAGGTGAAGAGGTTTCCTGAATGAGTGACTGAGGGGGGAGATGGTTGTCAGAGAATGAAAGCAAGTGAGGGAAGGTGTTGCAGGCAATTGTGGGAGTGGCAGAACATGAGCCTTAGTGGAATGTGCATCCAATAGCAAAGATAGTGTGAGGAAACAGGCACTTACCCAGGCAGAGCAGAGAAGGTTATTGATACATTACGGCTCTGCTGGTCACTCCTCTGGAGCATGGAAATGGTACTGACCCATGTGGCAACCTTGGACCAGACTGCCAGGATCTGCTGGAGTGGCCTCTGCCAGTTTTCTGGGAAGAAGACAGTCCTCCTCTGGACCTCCCATCTGCCAGCATCTCCTGATCCCTGCCAGAATTCACAATGCCATTTTCCCCTTCTCTGAAATTATTAGAACTCCTGTACGTCACTGAGCTGGGTAGCATCAGAGTGCCAGTGATCATCCAGGTGCACAGACAGTGTAGGTGCCAGGCATTTTGGTCTAATGACAGATATCCAGTGGGGCAAGTTGTTTTGGGATTGGCAGATGGTAGGATGGGGCTAGAATTGCCATAGGAGAAGGGCAGGTAGTTAATGAGGCAAGTTAGAAAAGATATGATGAGGAATCTCACTAGGCCTTGCAGAGGGAAGGTCTCATTGAAATTTGATGAAATACTTTGCTGAAAAGAAACTGTAAGATTCAGCCCTAAAATCCAAGATTCTAAAGTTAGATATGGTTGACTTTAATAGGATGAGATAGAGACTGTCCATTAAAGTGGATTAATCTGTTAATGGGAGAAATGACAAGTCAGTGAGAGGTGTTCAAGATAGAATATAATGTGACAATTATCAGTGTTACCCCTAAGGGTCTACTTTCCAAAAAAATGTGATGGATCACTACAGAGGTAAGAAGCCTCAGGAAACTGAAAGAAAAAAAAATACAAAAAATGCAAAACTTTGTACGGGCCCTGGCAACTCAGTGATATACAACGATTAAGAGTAAATAAATATACAGGAAGAACTATAAAAAGGAAACATGGAAAGAAACATAGAAAGGATTCAGCACAAAAACGTGAGAATTATGTAAAGAAAAAGGGAGATATTCAGAAACAATGGGCTTTTGAAAATGAAAAATGGTGATATTTTAAATGAAAATAAGGAAGAGGGGGGATATTTTGAGTAATGATTTTGTGACAGTGTGTACAGTGAAGTAAGAGGATATTGTACTGGACATTCCAAGGAAGCTAATGTTGAAACAGGTACAGGAACTCTCCAATTTAATATAATCAAAAATAACAGTAAAGAAGAAAATAATTGCATCAACTGTGACAAATTCTCAGGACTGGATAGTTTTCATTCCAGAAATTTGGGGACAACACTTGTTAGAAATACTTAACGTTGCAAAATAAATTTGAGCACCTCATTTTAACCAATTGAACTGTGCCAGAAGACTCCAGGACTTTCACTATTAACTTACCAATATGGTTTATAATTATGTCTGTTACTTACATAAGTTTACTTAATTCACCCAAAAATTTTCTTATATGACACATAAATCTTAAAGTTATTTACTTTGTGGGGATCACCCATAAGTATAGCATAGTCTTCTAGAGAATTTTCCACAGCACCAGCTGTTCCAAGGTAAGACCTTCATTTACTCTCTCTTGGCTGTGGATGCTCTAGTTTCTTGTGTGTGTTAGTCTTCCATACCTTCCAAGCTAGTCTGTTAGTTACTTTCTTTCGCAAGAGACAGTGAGGCACATAGTGGATTTTCCCACTATGTGAAAACTAGGCAATCTTCCAGCTTTTATTCTTCACCAGGTACAAACTAAAATTAACCCATACCCCACTTCCATGAAATCAATTATTAAAGTAATGTTTTTTTCAGCTTGCAACAAAAGTCTGTCTAACAGTCATCTATTTTGGTTAACTTCTCTCACTGAGTTCCAAGCCAGGTAAGATCCAAACTGGAAGTAGAAACCTCTCCCAGCAGATTTTCCAGATAAATTGAACCAAAGAACCTTCCAAAGCTCCTTCCATCTCCATGACAGTGTAGCTTGCTCTCAGATATTCTCAAACTGACTTTTAAGTGAATTACCTCACATTTACAATTTCTCCACCTCAGTATGCTCATTTGTTGTTTTATAGCTCTGCCTCTTCTGTTCTGACACAATTAAACTAAAATGGGTAGCCATTTGAACTTCACTTCCTTTAGGTGTTCTAGCAATCACTAAAGCCCACATTTTAAATAATTTACACATTGCAGATGTCCTAACTATAATCTTCCAAAGTTCTTTTGAGTTAGGAATTGTTCCTGTTGATTGGAAATTTATGCATATGTCTCTCTGTTTAAGAAAGGTAAAGTCATGGTAGTCTTACCAGACTATAGGACTACTCTCTCATTAGAGACAGATTACTAGTGGTGGTTTAAAGTGAGGGTCACCACATCTCAGGCAAGGAGAGAGGTTGAGAAATAAAATCCTTCATGGTAACCTCAGCTTGTACATTATTTGAACCCATGCAATTGGCATCACACTGCATTGCAGACTAGCTGTCCAGTCAATTGAGCTAACCAACGCCATTGAGAAAGGCAAGAGAAGGAAAACGCAGAAGTCGTGTTAATACTGTTGTTGGGAAATTATTAGCATTAAAAATTAAAGATAGGGTGATTGAACACCTTGAAAATCTTCAGTGAATTAGGAAGAGCATCATGAGAAATGATATGAATTTTTAACGGCCTGATAAACATCACTTAATTTTTTTGAAGAAGTGACTAATGCCAGAGGAATTTCAATAGATGATAATCATGTGGAGTTCCTTGAGGCAGTTGACAAAGTCCCTCATTAAGGACTTCAAAGGAAAGTTGAAAATTATGGAACTGAAGATAAATTATTGACCGAATTGGGAAATTGATGGTTTTCTGCAAAAATCCACATTGTGTCCTGTGCTTATTTATGTCTGAGATGGTGTGATCGAGAGTGCCTTATCAAAACTTTCTGTGCTTATAAGGATAGACAGCATTGTAAGTAGTGTAAAATCAAAGGATAAAATTATTAAGAGATACTAATTGATTAAGTGAATGGGTGAAATTGTGGCAAATGGATTTTAGCAGAAGCATATCAAGAAACAGTTGGAGGCACTGAGTACAACAAAGGCTATGGGTCTGAACCACATTCCAACAATAGTACTGAAGACTTGTGCTCCAGTACTTGCCGTTCCCCTGGCCAAGCTCTTCCAGTACAGTTACAACATTAGCTGTAATGTGTCAATGTGCAAAATCACCAGGTATGTCCTGTACACAAAAACAGGAAAAATCCAACTCAACCAAATACCATCCATCAGGCTACTCTTAATCATCAGTAAAGTGATGGTAGGTGTCATCAACAGTGCTACTATTGTTCAGCAATAACATGCTCAGTGAAGCCCACTTTAAGCTTGGACAGACATGTCATAAGTAACATTCACACCACACAAATGCCAGGCAATGGTCATCTCCAATAGGAGTCAATTTGACCAGAGCCCCATCACTGAATCCCCTACTATCAACATCCCTGGAGTTACCATTGACCAGAAACTCAACTGAACTTACCATGTAACTATAGTGGCTACAACAGCAGGTCAGAGGGTACTTATCCCCAAAGCTTGACCAGCATCTACAAGGCAAAAGTGAGGAGTGTGATGGAAATATCCCCACTTGCCTGGATGAGTGCAGCTCCAAAAACACTCAGAAGCTTGACACCATCCATGACAAAGCAGCCTGTTTGATTGGCACCAAATCCATAAGTATTCACTCCCTCCATCACTGAAGCACAGCAGCAGCATTATGTATATCTACAAGATGCCCAACAGAAATTTATCAAAGATCCTCAGACAGCACCTTCCAAATGAACACAGGAGGACAAGGACAGCAGATACATGGGAACACCACAACCTGCAAGTTCCCCTCCAAGCCACACATCATCCTGACTTGGAAATATATCGCTGTTCCTTCACTGTCGCTGGTTCAAGATCTTGGAATTCTTTCCCTAAGGGCATTGTGGGTCTACCTACATCACATGGACTAGAGTGGTTCAAGAACACAGCTCACTATCACCTTCTCAAGGGCAAATAGGAACAGGCAATAAATGCTGGCCAGCCAGTGATGCCCATGTCTCAAGACTGAACATAAAAGAAAACTGAGGTCCATTAACTTAAAAACATAAAAAAAAGACATAAAATTGAAAAAAAGGGTATTTTCTAAATGGCAAAAAATTAGGAACGGTGGAAACAACTTCAAAGAATTGGATGTGAGAGATGGTGGATCGTATGCATAAATCATATAAATGTTGTTGATGGGCAAAGAAAATAATGAAAACAGCCAATGATTTTGGTAACCTTTATACATGAATGAGCAGAATATAAGGAGAAAGAAACTATACAGAAGATTGCTTGGAACACGTAGTATGCTAGGGGCAGTTCCAGGCATCATACCTTATGAAGAATCTATTAGCCTTGGAGGGAAAGCAATGTAATTTTGCCAGAATGCTACCTGGACTGTAAGTATTGAATTACAAGTAGAGATTACTCAAACTAGGGTTGTATTTCCTGGAATTTAAATATTAAAGGATGATTTGATGAAAGTTTTGAAGACATTAAGGGTACATCGGACAGATATAGATAAACAATTTCTACTGGTTTGGGGGATAGCATCTAGGCATAGTCTAAAAATTACCTTCTGCAAATGACAACTGATCGTAGATCATCTGTATATTTTAAATTTGAGACTGACAGATTTCCATCAAAGTGTTAAGGAATATGGGGAAAGAATGGTATATGGAGTTATGTCAAAAATCAGCCAATATCTGATTGAATAGTGACAGAACAGGCTCAAGCAGCGAAATAACAATTCTGAGGAAGCGTGATCAACCCAAAGCGTTAACTCTGTTTTTTCCTTCACAGATGCTGCCAGACCTGCTGAGCTTTTCCAGCAACTTTGTTTTTGTTCCTGATTTACAGCATCCACAGTTCTTTCCGGTTTTTTTTAGCTAAATAACATTTCCAGTTTTATTGCCCTCTAATCAACCTTTTTAGAGATATCTGGGACTGTGAGCCTAGGCCTGGATTGAATAGGTACTAGATAGGATTAGTGCAATTAGTATTTCTATGCCTTCCCCGTTGGGCGATTACAGTCATGCCTGCAATATCATATTAATCAAATAATGTTAAACTATACATTCATGCATATTCTATTTAATGAAAAAGCCACACAGCATTGTGTAGTTAAAATGTAAGTAATGTAAAACACTGTCATGTATTTTAAACAATATAGTTTAAATAGCAAATCGGTGGTCCTCTTGTAGTGTGGAAGTAGTGTTCCTAGCCAGAGATCCAGGTTCAAGTCCCACCTGCACCAGAAGTGTGCAGTAACATCTCAGAGCAGGTTGATTAGAAAATAGATTAAGTGGCAAATTACTTTAACATGGTAACAGCCTAAAATAACATTATGATGCAATGTATCATATGTTGACATTCAGACGTTCTGTAATAGAATATAAATTTTAAAAAATAACAAAAACTATGCTTAAAATGTACTTACCTTTCTCTCTCCTTTTGTGCTATTGTGCTTTTCCTGTCTTTTTTGTCTGGATGTGTCCTGCACTCTTTCAATTTTCTGAAGTGTATCAATAATTCTCCCTTTCTTTGATCCTGTTTCTAATTTTTTTCTTTGTTGTAATGTGATTTATAATCATTTATCTTTCCCTTGGTGTACACTTGTGGTGGAACAGCCACTCCGTTACCCCAAAGTCTACCAGCTATAAACCCGATCATACTGAAGTTCATCAAGACTATGTGATGGGAACACAGATTAGATCACATCAAAATAAATCATTGCTTCTCTTTGATGTCCATTTATATGAAGATAATCCTAAAGAGCAGAATTAACTGTAAACACTTTTCAATTAATCGGAGAGACTCAGCATGGATTTGTAAAAGACAGGTCAGAGTGTGATGGAACAGAGCATGCAAACGTAGGAGTGCACCAGCAATTATGGTCAAAGTAGGGGAAAATGGTTTTAAATGAATAGAGGGGGAGGAGGGTTCATGAGAACATAGGAAATCAGAGCAAGAGTAGGCCATTCAGTGCATTGAACTACTCTGCCATTCAGCTAGATCATGGCTGACCTTCTACCCCAAAGCAATTTTCTTGCACGATCCCTACATCCTGTGTTGCTGTTAATATCTAGAATTATATTAATTTCAGTCTTGAATATACTCAAATACTGAACTTCCCAGCTTTCTGGAGTAGCAAATTCCAAAGTTTCACTACCCTCTGTGTGAGGACATTCATCATAATCTCAGTTTGTGTGAAGGTAGGTTTAGAAATCTAAAGATAAAATGTTGGGTTAAAAAACAGGCTGAGTTGAACAAGAAGCAACAGGTAATTGAATGGTAATAGTGCATTAGAGAAAAATCCATGCAGTGAATAGTAGCAAAAACACACTGTAATTTTATCTAAGTGCATGAAACATTTGAATTATGAAAGAACTATTCCAAGGTATAAAACATTTTGAAAAGACAGGCAGAATGAGAAAGAAGCAGGGGTAGCACTGTGTGAAAGCATTAGTGAGAAAGGCTCCTGGCTCAGAAAATCAGGAAGTAGAATTTATTGACGAAAATTAAAAGAAGCAAATGTCAGAAAATGCTGGTGGGTATAATTTAAAGGCACCCTAACATAGTTATACCATTGGACCCGAATGTTAAACAAGAAATTATTGGAGCATTTAGCAAAGGCAATGTAATAATTGTGGAAGATTTTTCATATAGACTGGACCAATTAAATTTGCAAAAGTAGTCTGGAAGATCAGTTTATAGAACGCTTTAATTTCATTTTTCGGGATCTGTACATTATGGAACCAACTAGGGATGAAACAATTTTAAATCTGGTATTAGTTAATTAGGTAGAGCTCATTAGAAATGTCATATTAAAAGATGCACTTCGAAATGATGATCTTATTACAATTGAATTTAAGAATAATATTTCTCGATCACAAGCAAAATTTATAACTTAAAGATAGCTGATACTTAGGTATGAATGAGGAGTTAGCTAAGGTTGATTAGTTAAATAGATTGAAAGGTACAGAGACAAATAAATAGTAGGAAATATTCAAAGAAACAAGTCAAAATGTGAAACAAAAATGCATTCCATGAAAAAAAAGTTAGCTGGAAGGTTCATCCCTGATTTACTAAGTGGCTGAAGGATAGTATTAGCTGAAAAGTTGAGGCTTACAATAGTATAAAGATTAGTAATAATTGAGGGGTTTTGGGGTGTTTTAGAAACCAGCAAAAAGTCATTACATGTTGATTAAAAAATGTGGGATAATTGTAGAAAAAAGAGTAAATTTGCCAGGAATATTAAAACAGATTGTATGAACTTTTACAAGTATTGGCATCAATGGCTGAAAATTGCATTCCTTGTGTCTTGTGAATATATTACAAAGACCACAGGGAGCCAAGAATAAGCAAAAAATGTAGTTGTCTTATCACCTCCTGACACTTCATGACAACTAGAGGGTAATGTCACTGCCACCAGAGAGAAAGAGATCCGCTCCATGTGGTGGTATCCCAACTGTTGACTTTTTAGCTCTTATTAGAGCTTCTGAGGAGGGAATTGGATGAAAGAGTCAGAGATATGGATATTGGTTGACGAGCGTCAGCCATGGAGCTATAACTTTAATCTGATTTTTTTTTTACTGAGACCTTAACTTTCCACCATTTTAACCAATGTCTTTGAAAAAAGAATATTCATGTTTTCAATATGGACTAAGGAGCCATAGTAAGCTGTGCAGATGGGAGCAGGAAGTTATAAAGATGTATAGAACTATTAAGTCAATAGACAAATTTGTGGCAAATGGAGTTCAGTATGGAGAAATGCAAGATCATCTGCTTTGGATCTAAGAAATACAAATTAGAATATTTGGCAAGTAATCTTATCTATTTTAATATTGGCCAACATTGAGGATAGTATTAGATCCTCATCTTCTTCATGTAGTGCTGTGGGATCTTTTGCAGTTGGCTGAGAGGATAAACAAGATTGTGATTAAATACCAATTTGAAAAATAGCCCTTCAATATTATAGCATTCCCTCAGCTTAGTGTTGAGGTGTCGGCTTCAATTATGCGCTCAAGTCCCTTTTGTGGGGCTTGAATCAACTAGGACTTAAAAGAAATGTCACCCCATGGTGATAGCAAATGTTGACCAGCAATCTGGAAAAACTCCCCTGTTTTGGAAAAATGTTATGGGATCTTTCATGCCTGAGAGAGTAGAGTTAAATCTATCTTCAAATGCTTAAGATAAATGCATCTTTTTGTGGGAACTTGGAAAGCTTCACTATAGTTTACAGATTGCACATATGCTACAATATTAAATTTAATTATTAAGTTAATTTAATCATAAAGTGAAAATTATTTCAATCAACTGCAACAGAATGTAAGCAGTCTTGCAGAATGGGTATACAAGTGGTAGATGAATTCAGTATGAAGAAGTATGGGCTGATGCACTTTGGCAGAAGGGATACGGAGAGATAATAAAGACAATTGTACAGCTCTAAAGAGTATGCGCTTACAGAAAGACATGGGTGTTCATGTGGATAGGTCTTTGAAGGTGACAGAATATATTCAGAGAGTTAGCAAAGTACATGATCTTTGGGCATTGTAATTGGGCAATTGAGTTCAAAAGCTGGGAACTTGTGATGAACTGTTATAAAGCTCTGGTTAGGCCACATCAAATGTATTTCAATTGTTTTGGTCACCAGACTGTAGAACGGATGAGAGTTCCTGAAAGTGTGCACAAGAGATTTACCTGAATGCTTCCAATGAGGAGAAACCTTTGCTACAGCAGTACTTCCCAAACCTTTTCCTATTATGCCTCCCAATTCAAAGCTTAAAAATAAGTGAAAACTTTGGGATTAAACAGAGCAGTCAGGCCAGCATACGGAATGAATTTGAAATCATTTCCTGTATAGCATGAGTGATACCTGGTTACCAGACTGATTATTGCACTTTCACATAACATTTTGCAATCCCCAAGTGTCCTTGGTGAAATCTTTGAAGAACATCAAGTTAAAGTGTTATTGGTATTATTTGTGTCTTGTTGAAAACTAGCAAATCATCAATGGAAGAGACCATTTTTGCTGTTTAAATTATAGTATTGGATTGTTAGGTGAATATTCTGGCTATCCTTAGAGAATATCTCCAGGTGCAAGCAAGTTCTTTGACTTATTCTTGGACTTCTGGTTTCTCTTGCAATTCCCTTTCACTAGCTGGTAGGTGTTTCTGATGTGTAAGTTTCATCTTCCTCAATGAAGTTTATGTCATCTTGTCCTGTTTGATTTAGTGTTATTTTTCACTGCAT
This sequence comes from Rhincodon typus, assembly GCF_021869965.1. Lineage (NCBI taxonomy): Eukaryota > Metazoa > Chordata > Chondrichthyes > Orectolobiformes > Rhincodontidae > Rhincodon > Rhincodon typus. The sequence goes on from NC_063345.1 coordinate 45,508,543, forward strand.
ATCTTGTTGTGTACACCCCCTGTGCCTGTTCAGCGATTGAATCATATCTCATGTCCATATTTCTCTTAGTCTGCTAATCTGAACCATTTAATCTAGGGTGCTATCTTGATGACTTGTTCTGTGCTTAGAAAGAATGATAAATTTTTTTATCTGTTTCAATTTTGAAAGGTAATGCCACAAGAAATCTGATTTTTTTTTAACTACACAAGTTCTTTCTCAGTTGTGACATTCTGCTTTTCTTATTCTATTAGTGACTGTTCTACACTTTCTACTTTTCTACTTTACTGGCCGTAATCCTGAAGAAGATGCAGCTACCATCGCTGTGGTCAGTAGAATGCCAAATTCATGAAGAGATCAGAAGTTGTTTGATTTTCTTTTCAAAAGCATTTACTAGTTGACATTCCAGCACCATTGTAGACCCTGTCTTAAAATCTGATTCAAGGTCTTGTTAACTTCTGCTAGATTGAGTAAAAATATAATGAACAATACAAAGGAATCTTTAAAATACTGTGAGATTCCTAGCTGGTGAAAATTCAACTATTTCTTCTTATTTATTTTGAATCAACTATGATTTCATTAGTTTGAGTGATGTGTGTGAAAAATTTTATCTTCGTTTGCAAATATACACTTCTCATTAAAAGCTGCATTCTGTTGGAATTTCATCACTGTTCTGACTGTGTGGTTATGTTCCTCTATTGTGGAGCAGTGTACTGGTATGTCATCCGTGTGTCATATTACACCAACATTCCTTCCAATGTATTGAACATAATTCTCTACAAATATTTGGAGCAAACAAAATTCTGAAAGGTTATCTGTGAAATAGTACCATTACCGGTATAATCTTGTTAGCAAGGTAACTCGTGTAGTAACTCCTTATTGTAGCATATGTTCTATTTTTTCTTTAGCTTTTCTCGAGAGTGGATGAAGAATTTCCCTTGGATTGAATAAACAAATTGGTCTACGTGATATTGAGCCTTTAATTTCCCATGAACTAAGAATAATTTTGAAAACCTTTTTTCAGAATTCATATGTATCTTCAGTGTCAACAATCTCAGACTTACAGATCAATCGCAGCTTTCAACTAACTCTCTTCTGATTTGTGGAAAATATTCCTGATTCTGAATAATATAGAAGGATGCTGAGTTTCCTCTCCCTTAGCATTTGAACTTTGCCATGAGCTGTTCTTTTCTGTTCCTCCCAGATCTTGCAACATCATAGGTGATGGTTGCAATTTAGTTTGTTTCAGCTATTTAATTTCATCTGATATTATTGAACCAACAGCTTCAGCATCTGGTTAAAATTCTGTGAGGCATCGATATAGCTCTAGTTTGACACTTCATCATATGTTTTAGTTATCATTAATTTCTCCTAACCACGTTTATTCCTATTCCTATGGTTCTTCAACTTCTTGTATGTGACCTTGCCTTAAGGATTTTTGTCCTTTCATGCTGGTTGCAATTTAGAATGGCAGGCTAATTTAAAATGACTGACTTTTTCTGCAATTATGACATCTGCACCCCTCTCAAGCTTTCTCCTTGCCATTGTTTCCTCTTTTGAACTTTGCCTGTTCAACCAGAAATTTTGGCAGAAACTGAAGCATGTGTCAAATGCCAATAATACCTTTTCATGTGATGGTGTGTTCTCATCAATGCCCTGAACTGAAGAAGTTTAATTTGGATAAATGCGAGTTATTTACATTTTGTTAAAACAAACAAGGGCAGGACTTATACAATTAATGGTAGGTCTCTGGGTAGTGTTGTAGAACAGAGATACCTAGGGGTTCAGCTACATAATTCTTTGAAACTTGAGTCACAGGTGGACAGGGTAGTTAAGAAGGTGTTTAGCATACTTGCCTTCATTGCTCAGACCTTAAAGTATAGGAGTTGGGATATCATGTTGAGGTTGTACAGAACATTAGTGAAGCATCTTGTGGAGTATTGTGTGCAGTTCTGGTTGCCCTGTTGGAGGAAGGATATTATTAATTTGGAGAGGGTTCAGAAAAGATTTACCAGGATGTTGCAAGGAATTGAGGGTTTGAGTTATAAAAATAGACTGGGTATGTTGGGACTTCTTTCACTGGAGCACAGGAGGTTGAGGGATGACCTTATAGAGGTTTATAAAATCATGAGGGGCATAGATAAGGTGAATAGCAAGGGTCTCTTCCCTATAGTGGGGGAGTTCAAAACTAGGGGCATATTTTTAAACTGAGAGGATAAAGTTTTAATTGGGACATGATGGCAACTTTTTTACACAGAGAGTGGTTCGTGTGTGGAATGAACTGCCAGAGAAAGTGGTGGATGCAAGTGCAGTTACAGCATTTAAAAGACATTTGGATAAGTGCATGGATAGGAAAGGTCTAGAGAGATATAGGTCAAATGCAAGCAGGTGGTACTGGTTTAGTTTGGGAACATGGTCAGAGTGGACTGGTTGGACAGAAGGTCTGTTTCCATGCTGTATGACACGATGACTCTAAAATTGCGAATGTGTCAGTTGTGATGGCATCCACTCAATAAAGTAATGCACTGACCTAGTCCTTCTGGCCTTTCATATCTAATCTTGAAGCAGTTCTATACTGATGGACCTTTTCTACTAATTCTCCCACTCCAGCGCCTGTTACAGTTATGGTCCTTCAGTGGTCCAGCACATCTCCAGAAGTGACAGGTTGGCTTCCATGATTCTGTCGTGCCCCAGAATGTTTTCTGTATATGCTACCGTATCTGTCCTGCACCTTGCTGCTTCAGGTCTTTGATTATTTCTGACAAGTTACTGGACTTGTTTACCAGTTTTCTAACACTCCCGCGATGTTCCCAAAGTCTCAGCAATTCTTTGAGGAAAAAAATTGTTCTTCAAGATCTCGTGGTTCAATTCAATTGCTGACTTCACATAATTAATGAATTGTTTTGGTACAAAATGAGGCCATTTGGCCCATTGTGTCTGCACATTATGATTTAATGCCATTTGCCTGCCTTTTTTCCATATCCTTATATATTGCTTCTCTTTAAACAATTATCCAATGCCCTGTTGAATGCCTCAATTGACTCTGCCTTCACCGCATTCCCAGGCAGTGCATTCCTGACCCGACCAGACCATTCGTTGCGTGAAAAAGCTTTTACTCACATCATATTTACTGCATTTACAAACTTTAAATCAGTGTTCCCTCATTCTCTACACTTTTATGAATCGGAACAGTTTCTCCCTATCTACTCTATCCAGATCGCTCATGATTTTGAAAACTTCTGTTAGATCTCTTCTTAGGCTTCTTATTGTCAGCTGAATCTCCATCCAGACACAGCCTCTGGCTCCAGCTCACCTGCAGTAACCTCTGCTTGAACAACAGCAGTGTAAACAATACCTACAATGGGTTTCAGCAACTTGCTTTTAAAAGGTACGAGAATCCATTATATAATTCTTGGTTTTTAAAACAGTCCTCATTCCATGTCACAACCCACAATCAAAAACATAGAAAATCTGATGATCGCTGGTATGGACGAATTGTCTTATGAACAAGTTGGGTCTCTACTCATTGGAATTTAGAAGAATGAGAGGTGATCTCATTGATGTCTTAAGGGGCTTTTTGACAGTATGTTTCCCCTCATGGGAGAGTCTAGGACCAGTGGGCATAGTCTGAGAATAAAAGAGTGCCAATTTAAGACTGAGAAAAGGAGGAATTTCTTTTCACAAAGAGTTGAGAGTTTTTGGAACTCTTTGTGACAAAGAGCAGTGAGGGCAGTGTCTTTGTGTATATTTAAGGCTGAGACGCATTCTTGATCAGTAGAAGAATCATGGATTATGAAGAAAGAGCAGGAAAGTGGACATTTAGGAATATTGGATCAGCCATTATCCTATTGAATGATGGGGCAGGTTTGAGGGGGTCAACGTCCCATTCCTTTTCCTATTTTTTATGGTCTAAAAATAAAAAGATATGGTCTATATACCACATATATATGTCTTCTATTGGGAAAGTAAGAACAATTTCAAGGCACCCTAAATGATATAGTAATAGGGAGGTATTTTGAACAAAATAAGTTTCATCTCCATTTGCAAGTTATCCACTGCAGGGATGCTCCGGGGAGAGTGCGCAAATTGACTTAAGTGTAATTGCTTTGAAGATGTCATGCAATATTAAATATCTAGTCATCACAAATTAGGACAACTTATTGTGTGAGAGTGTAAGTTATCAAATGTTTCTCTCAATGTATCTTTTCCATTAAAGTGCAGATTCTCATCAGTCATTCATCCTCCTTTGTGTAATTCTCTGCATATGTAAAGGTGTGTGATGACTCAAAACAAAATAGAAATCATCACTCGTAAATATTGGGGTCTCAGTTGCATTACCATGGCATTACCATGTTAGGGTTGGTGCACTGTGTTAATGGTGAAGCTTTACTGCTCTGCAACAGAGTCTGTTTCAAGTAAAATGTAATGATTTCTGATCCAGCTAAAATGTCATAAGTCAAGCCTCTGTAAACACTTACTGTGAGCTTTCCCAAGTGATGGTGGATGCCAATGCAAATTGAATGCTAAGTTATCAGCTCCAGTATTGTTCTCAATACTCCTACAACATGTGGCACAAAACTATTATGGTGGAAATGAGACATGAAGGACACTTGTTGGCCCAACTTGTCCATGCTGACCAGGTTTCCTAAACTGAACTAATCTATTTGCCTGCGTTTGACCCATATCCCTCTATACCTTTCCTATCCATGTACCTGCCCAAATGTCTTTTAATGTAACTCCACCTGCATTTACCACTTCCTCTGGCAGCTCATTCCATATATGCACCACCCTCTGTGTGAAAAAGTTTCCCCTCAGGTTCTTTTTAAATCTTTCTTCCCTCACTTTAAACTTATGCTCCCTAGTTTTGGATTTCTCTACCCTGGGGAAATGACCTTGTGTATTCACCTTATCTATGCCCCTCATGGTTTTATAAGTGTCTATAAGGTTACCTCTCAGCCTCCTTTGCCCCAGGGAAAAAAGTCCCAGCCTATCCAGCCTATCCTTATAACTCAAACATTCCAATCTCAGTAACATCCTTGTAAATCTTTTTTGCACCCTTCCTAAAGCAGGGCAACCAGGATTGTACACAGTATTCCAAATGTGGCCTTACCAATATCTTGTACAGCTGTAACATGATGTCCCAACTCCTGTGCTCAATGCTGTGATTGATGAAAGCATATGAGTTGGTGAAGTCCAGGTTTGTGTTAAGATGATGTTTGAATTGCACTCCCATTTTGTAGTTAGTTGTATTGCTCACAGTATCAATCAAGAGGAGCTCCTCATATATGCTGTCCATCTCACAGCCATATTTGTCTGTTCTTAATAACCAAATAATGATTTTCCTACTTAGTGATGCTTAGCAAGGTAATCTTTGATTCAAGATGGCACGAGGATAATAAATTTGCGATTGAAAATTAAAGCAAGGTCAATTTTCCATGGAAGATTGGTTATCTGATATCTGAATGAGAATGCTCATCAATTGTCCAGGGTACTGTTAGTGTCTTGCTTATCAACAGGAACAGGAGGGATATATTGATTAATGGGAGCCACTTGGCTCCAAACAATCCTTCAAGTCAAGACTTAATGGATAACATTTTCTTCTGCATTGTATTTTTCTTATATATTCTGCAGTTTTAGTTGATTAAACACCAGCATTACCATTACTTACATTTTTGGTTGAGCTCAGGTGGGGTGGAAGTCGGAAGAACATCTAATTGTTACCTCTTGCCCACTGATGCATTGGCTCTCACGACTTGGATAAGTTGAATATGTCTCTTTAGAAAATGTTTGCATTCTATATCAGACTAACAGAAACCTTTGCTGTGATAGTTGCTCAGTAGCTCCATTTGAAGATTTTTAATTCTGGTGATAAGCTTCCGTAAATGTCAGACACCAAGCTAACTAAATCAAAACCAACCACTTTACAGGATTACTGCAAGATTTTTCTGTTTCCAGTAGGAAAGCACTTCACAGGCAGCAACAAATGAGCTGCTGACTGCAGACGCATCCACCTATCGAGAATTTGACTTGCATCTTGTCTAATTTGTTGTGAACTATTGATCACTGATGACAAGCCCTTTGGGTCTGTGGCAGCCACGTGTTGTGCAGCTGTTGTTGTGGACAGATCATTGAGTTTTTACCTAGGGACAAAGCAAACTACAACATTGAGCTGATATTTGTGGGTTTTGTTTAAACCTTTATGGCAGGAATTAACCACACTTTCATGGGTGTTAAGTTTACATGGAGTGCTGTTGCCTGATGAAGATACTTTCAGTATTTCCACTTCAGTATTTCCACATAACCCGGTTATGGGGTACTTAGCCATACATTATAATTCTCCTTCAAACAACATGGGGCCAGAAAACCGTTCACTGACAATTTTTCTTGAGATTTGCATTAATGATTCAGATTTGGTTGAAAGTTATAGGATTAGAAGATGACACAAAACATGGAAGCATAGTGAACTGTGAGGATAGTGATATGATCCAGGATCACACATACAAGTACAATGGGTAGACATGTCAAATTTAGTAAAATGAAGTGTGAAATTATATACTTTGGTGGAAAGAATGAGGAGTGGAAAATAAAACTGGAGTCTAAATCTAAAAGTGTGCAGGAATAGAGAAATCCTGCAGGCATACTCTTTGGACAAATGAGAAGGATCAAAATAATTAATTGACAACCCCTTAAAAGGGAAAAAGCAAAGTAAAAACAAAACGAATTAACATAAATTTCTTGGGGTGATGATGCAATCCAACCCTTGTGCTGGTCAATGATGTGGAAGGTCCCAAATGTACTTGTTGACACATTATGGTCTTTCTCTTAAGGCAACTGGGCATGGCATAACTATGTAAGAAGGGCAGCTGATTGCGTCAAATAACCTCCTGAAGACCCCTCAGCCGGACCTGTTTACAGTCACCTGACCAGGCCCAGGAGCAGATAAAAGAGGAGCTTGCACTATTTGCGTACATTCTTCTATACTGGGTGCAAGGATCAGGAGCGTGAGGCTGAACAACAATCAAAAGTTGAGGAGCAGTTATTTTCCTATGAGATACTTGTGTTCAAATGTTTAATTAGCTTGAAATTGTTTTGACTGCTATTTGATGGAGTCACTGGGTTTAATTTCAAACAAGTAGAAAACTGCCAGGTTTAAAAAAAATACAATTTCAAATGATTGAATTGAGTGGTTCTCCCTAAACTCGAGGGTAAGTGCAAGAAATTTTTATGCATATTGCCAACTTGTGAAAAGCTTTTGAGAATTCTGAAGGAAACTTCTGTTGACCACTAGTTGGTGCTCCATAAGTTCACACTACGGGTTTGGATTTTCACACCAGTGTTAACGCAGTGCAATTACAGATGAAATAGAAACGTATCAAGGGTTTATCTGGGGGAGGGGACAGTTTTCTTCTTTCAGTCTTACATGGATCGCTCTATATGTATTCCTACCTGTCATCCTTTTAAGCTTGTGTTTGATGCCCTGTAGTTTACAGATGCTCTAGTGCTAATGGACCTTCTGTGTATATAATTAAGCTCGGTACAGTCCCTTGCAGTGGGGCCTTCCTTCACAGTGGTGAATTTTATCTGCTCTCAGATGACAGTGCAGGGATTTGTTGATGAGGAACTCCTTCACAAGCATCACCTTCTGGCTATTCTACAAACCCCTTGGAGGTTTGCTCGCCCAATCAGTACTCTGTGGCCAGATGTCTGACTCCCAATGGCCCTGCTGAGCCTGCCGCACCTCCTCACCCAGCCTCCCATAGGCTCAAAGATCAAAAGGATCAGCAGTGATAATATAAATTTATCATCTTTCTCTTTCTTCTCATATTTGTGCTCCCTGAAGCAATGCTAAACTCTGCTTTCTGCTTTACAGAGGGAATTATTGCCAGTGTCTGCTGTTTCAATCCAATTCCCTGCTGCCGCTCAGAGCTCAGACAACATCCCCAGCCTGCAGACCTGTACACACAGCTCATCATGTTCATTGATCACTAAAGCTCAGAATCCTGTGAGAATCTGAAGCATAAAGAAAAAGAATCACTTTATACCACAGCCCTCCCAATAAAAACAGGTACATGAGGGCGTAAACAACAAATCTTATTCTAGTCGAAAACTTAACTCTTTGAGAACCAAACACATGTTTCTTCAAAAAGATTTATATTAGTTGAAAATGAGCATTAGATTTCATAGTGGCCTAAAAATATTTTTTTCAAAAACTTCAATTAAGTCTGTCAAATATGAACTGAAAATATATGGTGAATTATCAGTATAGGATGCTTCTGGGCAGTTCTTATACTTGGGTCAATTTAAAGCTCTAGTTAAACATGACGAACATGGATGTTTATATATTATTGTCAGTTTGCAATTATTTTCTTGAAGGTCAAACCAGGACAGAGTATTTTGTGTGTCAATCTGCAATTGTGCTTATTGAGATGTTACTCTGGGGTTACGTTTATTATGGAATCATTCTGCCAATATTTTTAGATTCGAGATACAATGGTGAGGTTGTACCTATACTAGAGAGGCTGTAATGGTACTTGAGGGATGATAGTGATTCTGTAGGAGCTTTACCAGAGGGAAGGCTATGATATTGGAGATGCTGTAATTATACTGAAGAGGTTGTAATGTTGCTGGAGGAACAATATTAATACTGGGCAACTGTAATGATACTGGAGCAGCTAAAACGATACTGGAGGGGCCGTAATGGAGCTAAAAGGGCTGTAATGATACTGGACTGGCCATGAGATGAGAGAATGACTATGTTGGACCTATAATATAATGACATGCTGCAAGTGTGCTGAGAGAGAGGGAAATGCTGGAAGCCCTCCTCAGGTCGGAAATGATGATGCTAAGATGAAAGGTGAGGCCAAGAATCCTGAACAGCTTAACAATTGAAAGGTAGAGCACTAGCGGGATTAATCGGGCAACTCACTGTCTGTGCAGAGAATGGGAATCAGTCTCAGAGAAAAGAAGACTAGGCTGTGGCTCTGACTGAATGTTTGAACCCCAGTAAAGGTACTCCTGAGAGTGCACTTGAGGTTCAGCAAATAAGTACAGAATTTTGCACTTAAAGGAAAAGTGGCTGCATTTCCCCAGGATTATCCACGCAAGCCTGTCATGATACTGAAAAATACTGGGGCCAGCTAAACTCTACTACCGGTAAAAGGCTTGATCTTCCTATCCGAGAGAGCGGTAAATGCCAAATGCTGGTGAAGGAGATTGAATGAGGGGCATGCCCATCCCTCTTTACCAGGCACATCCAGAGTGTTACCTTGTGTCAGGACTAATGACCAGGGGAGGCATCTCCGCTCTAACTGTGGATACAATCAACCTGCTCCACAGCAATGACTTGACAGGATCAAAGGTAATTGTATCCCCAGTGGTCTCCAACAAGCATGCTGGGGTCAGATAGCTGCAGAAGAAAGCATGTGGCGTTTTCCCTGACTGCGTGGTCACATGATGCATAGACAGCCAGTTGAAGCAAAGGTGACACTACAAACAGAAGACCCTCCAATCTGATTATCTGAAATCATTTTTGGGAATCTAGAAAAAAAATGTCAAGGACATAAAAACAGAATTTTCTTGATAGTAGCCCAACGAGCTGACCCATTCAGACTGCTCACACTGAAATTGAGACAGAAACAGTCTCTGAATGTTAAAAATGAAGTGTTGTTGAGGTAAGGCAGACCTTCTCACACACTGGAAAAATGAGGAGTGAACAGTGATCCACCAAATAGTATCACCAAGGTATTGCAGATAAATATTACTTTTAGCTCACAAAATACCAATGGTTGAAAATGTTGGTATGTGCAAAACACAAGCCTGCATCAGCTCACATTTCTACTGGCTACAGCTCTGCAAGTGTGTAGTAAGGTTTTGCAGGATCAGCCACACTTGCCAGGTTGTGGAAAAACCCTAACTTACACTAAGATCTGCACCTTTGATTCTCATGTTGGCTTTTGAGAACCATTCAGCAAGGTGTTTGTGCACTATCAGGAGCCCCTGCCCAAAATGAAAAGTGGGCTACAAGTATAGCCTTACTGTCATGGAGATGGCTACTGATTTCACAGAGGCTGTTTGCCTGAGATCCATAATCCACGAAAACAGTGGTGATAGTTGAACCAATTCTTCACCCAGTATGCTCTGTCCATTCACATGGACTGTAGGTGGTGGTAGACAAGCTGGTTATACCTGCACAACACAAGAGAGAGAAGTTGTTGAGGTGAAAGTTTAGAAGTGGTGTGCAATAAATGACACTGACAGTGGAGTTGCTGTGAGAGTTGCAGTAGAATGAAGAACGGTACTCCCTCAATAGGTATGACCTGTGTATCTCAACATCTCCACAGTGGTGTGGGAGCTTGAGGCAGGGTGGAATGTGAGTGAGTGAGTGAGAGAAGATATTGCAGGCAATAGTGCACAGCACAAGCCTTGGTTGGAGGTGAATGCAGCAGCAGAGATACGTGAGTGTGAGGAAGTGGAGAATAGAGTGTTGCACTTACGCTGGTGCAGGGAGAAGATCACTGACCTTCCTAAGACACTGTTGGCTATTCCTCAGGACACAGAAATTGCAGTGATCAGTGTGGAACTTCAGATCAGGCTGCCCGGTTCTGGTGTTGTGGCCTCCTCTGCTAGTCATCTGGGAAGTGAACTCCTCTCATCTGCACCACCCTACCACTAGGACTTCCAGGTCCCTGTCGAAGAATTTCAGTGCCATCTTCCCCCTTTCTGATAGGTTCAGAATCAATCCATCATCAATCAGGGCATGTTTGGAAAGTGAGTGCTCATCCCAATGCATAATGACCTTTCTGGATTAACCTTGGTGCAACCAACAAAGGATTGGGTGAATAAAGGAAGGGAGCCAGCTCATTCCTCCTCACCTGTTATCTATTTGGGTATCCCACCTAGAACCATAATGAGTAGAACCTTGCCTGGGGTATGATCGTAGCAGTGATTTTAATCTAAACTACTGCTGTCATGTGGGAAGGATGTCTACACTAAGTCTTCAGCAGAAACTACGCTCAGTCTTGATGAACAGTAAATGGATTTATTACATTTTACTTAGTAGCTTGTTATGTTTCACCTGGGGTGCATGACGATTTCAGGCTCAATTTAAGATTCAGTTTAGCTATTGCCTTAGCGACATGCTGTTAACAAGCTAAGAACAATCACTGAAGTGCTGTACACTCACTGTTGAATACATCTAGAACTCATAGGCCACAACGAATTCTGGTTAGCTCCTCACATGAACGGCCCTTTCTCTCCTGATGGGCAGAAGTTATCTTGTCATGTCTGTAAACTCTTTCAGCAATTAAATCTCTTATACAACTTCTTCACTCCACCTGTTTTTTTTATTTTTTGCCAGTTACTTAATTCCAAATAATTAAATTAGGTTTATGACTATCCCCATCTCCCCCATGTCTCTGACTTTATAAATGACTGACTACTTGGTTGGGTTGAAAATCTGCTGCTTGAGGATGAAATGCTCAGGTAAAGTTTGTTGCTATCATAGAGCCTTGCTGAATCTTTGATTTCCTAAATCTCCTTTGCAGCAGACACAACATGCAGGTACAGTTCATTGACACACTAGAGCCATGGTGGATCTTTGATTTCTCAGAGTTCTTTACTGAGAATGTCCTCTGGTATTGATATTATTTATTTCTCTTGGAGGTTCTTTATTTTTCAGAAACCCTTTCAGAGAAGGTTGTTGTGTTTCTGAAACAAGAAATATTTTCTTGCTGTTATAATGAAGTAGACAAGAGCCTTATATTCTTTCTCATATTCTTTTGGATAACACCATAATGTTATGTGGTTCATTCACAAACAGCAATCCTGACAGCTATTTTGCTAATGTTTCTGTCAAATAGCTGAAGTGACTGTAACAAAAATCTACAACTAACTCTGAGTGGTTGTAATGTCAAGGATATCAGATGATTAGATTTTGAAGATTCTTTTGTCGTTGGAAGACAATTAACAAATTATTCCAAACCTGTGAAATCAGTTGTCGCTTTGGATCTCTGTGGTGGAAAATTGTCATACACCAATGTTATTTATGTCAATTGGTGTATTTGAATGTTTAGGTTCCATAAACGTTCGTCTGAGACCTATGAAGTCTTCCTTTTGATGAATAAAGTTACATTCATGACTGTTAGTTTGCTTCTGAGTTGGCTGAGATTTCAAAATACTATAGAATTAGAATCATAGAGAGACATAGATCTTTTACAGCACGAAAACAGGCCCTTCAGCCTTTCTTTTCCATGATGGTCATCAAACATCCATCTATTCTAGTTGCATTTTGCAGTACTTGGTCCATAGTCTTGTATACAATGGCACTTCAAATGTTCATCCAAACGGTTCTTAAATATTTCAAGGATTCCTACCTCTACCAATTTTTTAGGCAGTGAGTTCCAGATACTCACAACCCTCTGGGTAAATTTGGTTTTCCTCAAATCTCATCTAAGTTTCCTGCATCTTGCCTTAAATTTTGAGAACCTAATCTTGTGTTTTTACTCAGAAATGAGAAGTTTTGATTTCTAATGACAAAAATTCATGAAACTATTAGTTTCTGTATTTTAAGAGTGTTCTCAGTATTCCTTTGATGTTGTAGTTCCAAAATGAAATTCTCTATCAGAAGGTTGTAGGTTTATTTTCCTTAATCAAGGACTTTATCAATTAATACAGTAAAACTTACTCCAGTATCAGGCTTGATTTTAGTGTAATGACCATTACCCTGTACAATCTGCATCATTTCTGGTTCAGGTGAAATACTTATTACTCATAATGTGTTCAAATGAAGTTATGGCTTGATATTCTGCGTTTTCTTCCAAAAATGCTCGCTGTAAGGTGTTAATCTCTTGTACAAGTAAATACTGTTAGTTCTTTGGTTAAATAGTTTTTTGAAAATGTCTCATTTTCTTATGAAGGATTCATGCATTGGCATGATGAAGTTGGAAATTGTGACTGTTTATATGTTTTATAACTGTATGTCTGGAACATTAATTTCCACCATCAAAAATTGAAAGACATCTTTTGTTGGTCTATCATATAATGTTTTGCTGTTTTTGTACCTTAGAAGGTTGACAAAGTCTAACAAACCTTTTTAGTTAAATTGACTTTCCAGTCCCACCATTCCTTTGTAATGTTTTTGTATTCCAGTTTCTACCACTGCCTGGATAGTTCTTTCCAGTACGAGATCTTCTTTGCATTGTAACATATCTGAAAGAGATAGATCAGAAATTTCAGCAACAATTATGTCTCAAATTAGTTTAAATTTAAAGCACTATAATTGAAAAAATTTTGAAAAGTTATAAGATCATCGATAAATTTGTCAATGGGTTCTTCTGGACAACATGCTTTGACTAAATCTTGGTTTTTCCATTATACAGTTGGCAAATTATTGAAATACTTTAATCAAAGTAGTTGTCAAATGTTTTTATAATATCGTAAAAGGTATCTGTCCTTTCTCTTACATTCTGTTGTCCTGAGACATGATCTGCTACCAGAGTGACAGAATAAAGAAACATGTACAGTTGTACTTGTCTGTGCTTCTTCTGTCATCCTGAAGTAATTCCAGAATGTATGAATTGTGTCTTTGATATTATCCAGCTTAATTCACTGAATGAAGCATTTGTAATTTTAAAACTGCTTGGAGGTGTAAAATCTTCCTCTATTGTTATTGTACTTATCTATTTTTGTTTTGCTTACTTAAATGGTTCGCTTGACAGCTGTTGCAGGAATTTAATTTCTTTTGTAGATTTTAATTTTCAATATTTTAAATTGTACGATTAGTTCAGGCATATTAATGTTGGGACTTATTCAGCAAACATTTAAAATATTTTATTTTTATATATTGCAATTATTTTGGATTATCATAAAAAGAAATTACAAATAATGCTTTAAAATAACATTTCTCAATTATAATAAGCAGCCTTATTTCTATTTTGCATAAATTTCTTTAATATCTGCTAATTGAAGTTGAAAAACTTCTAAGCATTTCAGAATTATCCTCCAACTTCTGCTAGTCACAGTTATTTTTGAGCATTTAAAAATCATTGAAAAGCTTTAAAATGAAGAAATGTTGGGTGGAATCTTCCCAGACCCTGAATGATGTAGGTATTGGTTATTAGCAGTGACGAACCTGGCAAAAATTTAGATTTTGCTGATTTCTGGCAAAACCTGCTCATTGTATTCTTTATTTTCTCCCGCTGTTTGGTCTTCTTAGTGATTTTTGTATCCTTTTTAACATTATAGATGGTTTGTTCTCTTTGAACATTTTCTTGATTCCTTTTGCACCATTTTACACAAAACATGAGACCTGCTCTCATATCTTAAAGCAATAATCCCAAAAGAACAAAAGAGAATTACAGCACAGGAACAGGCCCTTTGGCTCTCTAAGTCTGTGCCAGTCATCATGCCCTGACTAAACTAAAAAACAAACCTTCTGCCCTTATTCAGTCCATATCCCTCTATTCCCTCCCTATTCATGAGACCATCCAGGTGTCTCTTAAATTTTGCCAACGTGTCTGCTTCGACCACCTCCTCTGGCAGTGCATTCCACGCTCCTAACTCTCTCTGCATGAAAAATGTTCCTCGCACGTCTCCCTTAACCTTTTGCCTCTCACCTTCAACCTGTGCCCTCTTGTAATTGAAACTGCAACCCCTGGGAAAAAGCCTCTGACTATCCACCCTATCGACATATCTCATAATTTTGTAGACCTCTATTAGGTCTCCTCTCAGTTGCTGCCTTTCCAGTGAAAACAATCCTAGTCTTTTTAACCTTTCCTCATAGCCAATGCCCTTGAGACTGGGCAACATCCTGGTGAACCTTCTCTGTACTCTCTCCAAAGCTTCTACGTCCTTCTGTAAATGTGGCAACCAAAACTGCACACAATGCTCCAACTGAGGCCTAACAACAGGTTTCTACAGCTGCAACATGTTTTGCCAACTCTTGTATTTCATGCCCTGGCCGATGAAGGCAAGCATACCATATGCCTTCTTAATCACCTTGGCCACCTGTGTTGCCACTTTTAGGGAACTGTGGACCTGCATACCCAGATCCGTCTGCATGTTAATGCTCCTAAGCGTTCTGCCATTTACAGTATAGATCACACCTAAATTTGATCCTCCAAAATGCATCACCTCGCATTTGTCTGGATTAACCTCCATCTGCCATTTCTGTGCCCAAGTCGTCAATCTATCCATATCCTGTTGTATTCTTTCACAGTCATTGGCACTATCAGCAACACCATCAATCTTCGTGTCATCTGCAAACTTACTAATCAGACCACCCACATTTTCCCCCAGATCATTGATATATACTACAAGCAATAAAGGACCTAAGACTGATCCGTATGGAACATCACTAGTTACAGGTCTCCATTCTGAAAAACAACCTTCCCACCGTTACCCTCTGTCTTCTATGATCAAACTCGTTTTGTATTCATCTAGCCAGTCCACCCTGAATACCTTATAATTTTAGTTTTTGAACCAATCCGACACGTGGGACTTTATCAAAAGCTTTACTAAAGTCTATATAAACTACATCCACAGCTCTTCCCTCATTAATTATCTTTGTCACCTCTTCAAAAAATTAGATCAGGTTGGTGAAACATGAACTTCCTCGTACGAAAGTATGTTGCCTGTCGCTAATGAGTCCATTTTCTTCCAAATGTGCTTATATCCTGTCCCTCAGTATCTTCTCCAAGAGCTTCCCCACCACAGATGTCCGACTCACCGGCCTATACTTTCCTGGATTATCCCAGCTTCCTTTCTTATAAAAGGGAACAACATTGGCTAATGTCCAGTCCTCTGGAACTTCGCCTGTGGCCAAAGAGGATGTGAAGATATCTGCTAATGCCCCAGTTATTTCTCCCCTTGCCTCTCGAAGTAACCTTGGATAGATCCCATCTGGCCCTGGGGACTTGCCTAGCTTAATGCAATTTAGGATACTCAAAACTTCCTTCTTTAATATATTGACATTCTCCAGAGTATTCATGTCCTTCTCCTCAGTGAATACCAGTACAATGTATTTATTAAGGCCCTCTCCCAATTACTGTGGCTTCTTGAGGGAACCTACTCTTTCCCCTCCTACCCTCTTTCTTCTAATATATGCATAAAAAGCCTTGGGATTCTCCTTGACCCTGTTTGCTAAATTTCATGGCCCCTTTTAGCTTTCCTAATTTTGCATTTAAGTTCCTTGCTAATTTTCGCTATACTCCTCAAGGGCTTTGTTAATTTGTAGCTGCCCAGACCTATCGGATGCTTCCTTTTTCCTTTTGACTCAGTTTACAATTTCCCTTGTCATCCATGGTTTCTGGATCCTACCATTCCTATCCTTCATCTTAATCAACTGGTCTTTAAAATCCTCCCACATGCCAGATGTAGATTTGCCCTCAAATAACTGATCCCTATCCACATTTCCCAGTTCTTGTCAAATTTGAATGTAATTGGCCCTTGCCCAATTAAACACTTTCACCTGAGGGCCACTCCTGTCCTTGTCCATGACTACTCGAAATCTTATGGAGTTATGGTCACTAAGCCCAAAATGCTCTCCTACTGAAACATCGATCAACTGTCCTGGCTCATTCCCTAATACCAAGTCTAGTATGGCCTCCTCTCTGGTTGGATTGTCAACGTACAGTCTCATAAAGCCCTCCTGGACATATCTAAAAAATTGCTCTCCATATGAGCGATTACTACTCTGGTAATCCTACTTTTTAGCTCTCTACCTAACTTCCTGAATTGTCCTCTTTCCTCTTCCTACCTACGTCATTTGTGCCATTGTGGACAATGACTTCTGTCTTTTTTCCCTTCCATTTCAGGATGTCCTGTACCCGCTCAGAGACATCCAGGCCCCTGGCACCAGGGAGGCAACACACCATTCCAGAGTTCTTCCACGACCACAGAAACACCTGTCTGTGCCCCTGACTATCAAGTCACCTACTACTATTGCTCGCCTGGACTTTGCCGTATCCTGGTCTACAGTAAAACAAGTTGTGGTGCCACAGGCCTGGCTGCTGCTTGTACCACCCCCCACACCCCTATCTCCTGAGAGGCTATTCCCCGCAACAGTCTCCAAAATGTATACCTGCTTGAGAGGGGAATATGCACAGGAGATTCCTGCACTACCTGCCTGCCTCTCCTGGTAGCCACCCATCTATCTGTCTGGACCTGTGGTGTAACCACCTCCCTAAAGCTAGTGCCTATCACTGCCTCTGCCCCCTGTATGCACCACAGTGTGTCCAGCTGCTTCTCCAACTGAACCACACGGTCTGTGAGGAGCTGCAGCTGGTCACACTTCCTGCAGATGTAGTTGTCGGGGACACTAGACTGCTCCCTGATTTCCCACATCTTACAGGAGGAGCATACCACTGCCATCTTCGGCCTTTTACACTTCGGAAAAAAAGAGTCTTATCTTGCCTGTCCTCTTTGCAGTGATTTTTCTTTGGTTAGGGGAGGTGGAAGCGGGGAAAACACTACACTAATGTATTCAGACCAGTCGTGGTGACTGCAGTGCCGTCTCCCAGAATTCCTCATTGTGATGTCTCTGCCACCCTCTGATTCGATACTCTTCTTCGCATCGATCAGTGAGGGTGTCCTGTTGCAATCTGCTCCCCGGTCGTGGTGACTGCAGTGCCATCCCCCAAAATTCCTCTCAGTGACGTCTCTGCCGCCCTCTGATTCAATACTCTTCCTCTTGTCGATCAGTGAAAGTGTCCTGTTGCAATCCGCTCTCCTGTCATGGTGACTGATTCGAACTAGAAATAATCTTTCCAGTTGAACAAGAAATAATTTTTCCCTCAAAACACTGATTTTAACTAAATTGGTCTCCAGCCTTCAGTCCTTTTCAGTCTAATTAGTTAAATTATACCGCTTTTTAATGATTTCTTAACAAGCATCCTTTGTAAACAAAAATTCTGTGGCTTTTCATGACAACTGTTAATAGTTTCAACAATGCTTGTTTGCTTAATATAGCAATTCAAACTTTCCATTAGCTTCTCAGTTTGGACTTTTTCTCAAAAGTAATTTCTTTAAATTTCAAAAATGCACTTTATTCACTAAAATATCTTTAACTATAAATATGTTTACCCTTCTAAGGAGCTGAACTTGCTGCAGGACTTGATATCTAACTCTGTATCCTAGGGTTATGATTCCAATAGTTTTCTTTATAGTTCATGTTAGACTTTTCATGGACTACACAAGTAACTTCAATATTCTTCACTCTTTCAAGCTGTCTCAAGTTTCCAGGAGCAGGTTTAGTGCTGTTATTGCTTTTACAGTCTTTTTAACTGTTGCATTCACAGAGAGTTGCTGGCTCTGTGTGCTCCAAGCTTCTGGATATTTCAAGACACACTCACATTTTACTGGTTGGAAATTTTTCTTCTTTCTTTTCCTTGTAGCTGTAGCTTTTGAAGAACTGAAAATATTTTCCAGATTTATCACTGTTGGTATATCTTACAAGACAGTGATGCTCATCATCTTGCACAATGCAGCCAAATGAAATCTTTACATGCCTAATGCCGTCATCATCTTGTATTTGTTGGTTCCTGCTGGAACCATTGGGATGTCTTACATTCGCTGCCACAAATCCTTCTTGCTGATATCTGTCTGAACTATTGATGCCTACATCATCATCAGGATGCCTACACTAACTCTTCATCAGAAGGTAGACTCAATTTTGATGAACAGTAAATAGGTTTATTACATGCTATTTGGCAGCGAGTGACATTATACCTGATGTACAGGGCTTCCACATGTGTGACTATCAGGCTCAACTGAAGATTGTTACTTTAGCTGCATGTTGTTAACACTTTTGACAATCACTAAAGAACCATATGCCTCTGGTAAACACATGCAGAACTCATAGGACACACCAAACTCTGGCTAGCTCTTCCCAGAAATAGTTTTTCGTACCTTATTGGGCGGAGCTTATATTGTGATGTTGGTTGCTGTTTCATGTGCTTTAACTGTCTTTTGCTCCACAGGCTATTAATTGGCAGTTATGACTGAAGTCATGACCAGTGGGAGGGCTAAACTCATTGAAGGTCACAATATCTTTATACCTTATCCTCTTATTCACATCCGACTTCCCTCCTATCCCACAGCTACAGATAATATAAGCATAAGTGTCGGACAAAGACCATCTCCAACAAAATGATCTAGCCAGTTTTCCTTGAGATTCAGCATTGCCATTCACTCTTCAGTCTGCCCAACACCTTCCCATCCCTAAAACCTAAGATTTAGCTTAGTCTGAGATCCATTGCTTTATTTCTAGGGGTGGCTTACAGTACCAGCATTGCCGACTGCTGAGTTCTGACATTCCCGGATTGCTAAACCCGCTGGCCAGCAGCTATTGAGGATGAAGTTTATCTCCTGCTGAGGGACTGGAGTCTCATTCTCTGCATGTGGTGCCACTGGCAGCATGTTATCACTGTGAGGTGCCTTTCATTAAGTCAATAGTTTTGTAACTGACTTTTGCAATGGGGTTGAGCTCCCCACTGTCTGCTAAAGTTTAGCTTTTAATAAAGTTAGGAAACACACATAAAGATAAAGGGATAGTTGGTGGAAAATAAGAAGCATCAAGTTTCTCAGTGATAGGATGAGTGTAAGCAAAAATCTTCCTGCCTGTACGTAATCAATATTTATACATAAAAAATGGCATTTTCAAATGCCACAAGTATGAAACTTAATTGAAAGTCAATCCACTATTCACTTTTATCTGCAAGATATTAACTTGTGCTGTATTTGACCTAGGAGTTACTGAATAAACTGTGTAAAGATTGTGTTCCATTTCTAACCTTTGCCCTGACTAACAGTATTTAATGAATATTATTTTTCTTTCTGGTACCATTATATTCTTTATGGTTACTAAATAATGTTGCTGACTGGAAGTCCTCTGGAAGTAGCTATTTAGTGAAATAACTCCACAGGAGACGACATCCCATCACCAAGTCACCCTTTATTTACACATGGAGAGTCCTTGGCATGAATCCAGCTTCCTCTGAGCCAGCTTTCAGAGTGAATGGAACCCCTGACACATCTGTTTATATCTGTCAGACAGGACTCTCTGACTGGGCCAGGTTAACAGCCCTAATCAGAGAACTCACCACATTCTATGATGCCTTTGTTACAATCACTACACCCTCCCCCTCTGAGTCTGAGGACATAGGCCAGTTCTTTTTTATTTGCTCCTCCTGGGGCATTTTGGCACTGGATCAGGTTCCTCCAACTCTGCCTCTGACACAGACAGTGTGTAACGCACAGAAGCTTGCCTCTTGCGCCTGGAACGTCATTCTCCTCTTTAGGCGGCAAAAGCATCAAGGCGGCAACACCATCTCAGATTCTAAAGTATCTTCAAAGCTTGACAAAGAGGGAGAACCCACGAATTCTGGATCAGTTGGAAAGGCAATTGAGGAGCCAGGCACATTTTGCTCCAGCACTGTTTGCGAGTTTGCAGCTTTCATATGTTCCAAATGTTTGTTCAGGACCATCGCAGTTACCCAAACTTTATACATCACCGTCCCTGACGTCACGTCAACCACTCCTGTTACCCACACAGGCCATTCTTGTGGTTCCTACACCAAACCTTGTCCCTTTAGGCAAACTGTCTCTCTTGGTTAGCGGAGTCTTGTGTCTGGCATAGGTGTTCCCAATGCCGATTCACCCTTCACCCCCCCAGGTCCAGGAAGATCAAATTTAATCTGGTGCAGAGTCTTCTCCCCATAAGCAACCCTGCTGGACCTATCCCCATAGTTGCATGAGGGGTAGCCCTTTAATCAAATAGGAGCCCGGACAGTTCAGTATCGAGTGAAGATGTAGGCTGTTTCTTCAAGCCTGCCATCAAAGTTTGGACTGCTCTTTCTGCCAGACCATCGGATGATGGATGGTATGGAGCTGTACTTATATATCAAATACCATTTGACTTAGGAAATACTCAAATTTTCTGCTGGTAAACAATGGTCTGTTATCTGTGACCAGCACTTCCGGGAGTCTGTGTACTACAAAAGATGTGCGCAGTTTTTCTATCATGGACCCTGTGTTTGATATATGAACTCTATGCACATCCAGCAATTTTGAGTGGGCATTCACAATGACTAAGAACATTGAGACCATGGAAGGATCTGCAAAGTGTAACTGAGTCCAGGGTTTACCTGGTCATTTCCATGAATGTTGCGGGGTGGAGGGGGTGCTAATTTTTGCCCTTGTTGGCACTCTGGGCACTGCTCCACCAATGCAGCAATGTCTGCACCAAATGTCGTCACCAGACATAACTTCTCATCAACATCTTCATTTTGGAAACCCCTGGATGACTAAGGTGGAGTTCAGTCAGTATCTTGCAGTGACCTTTGCTTAGGCCAATCACTCTTGCTCCCCATAATAATATGCCATCCTCTTCTGTGATCTGGCCTCTCCAGGTCCAAAAGAATTTCAATTCGGGTTGTGATAGCCCTTTGGTTGCCTCCATCACCACCAGCTGTTTCAGTTTTGCCATGGCCAGATCTTTCTGCGTCCAATGTCTGATATTGTCAGCTGTGACTGGAAGTGTGCTCAGAAACTTTAAAACCATTACAGACTCATCCAGTGACAGTACCACCGGTGGTGTATCTGCCAAACGAGGGGCAACTCAATGCATCCGCATTTGCTACTTGGCCTCCCACAAGGTGTTCCAACTTTAATTAAATGCAGTTAGTATTAGAGCGCACCACTAAATTCATCCTGAAGCTATGGGCGGCACTGCCTTGTACTCTTTAAGTAGACTTAGCAGGTGGTTGCAGTCTGTTATTATTACAAATTTACATCCGTAAAGGTATTGGTGGGACTTCCTCATTCCAAATATGACCACCAAACCTTCCTTCTCTATCTGAGCATATTTACGCTCTGCATTAGCCAAAATCCTGGATACATACGCTATTGGATGTTCCTCTCCATTGGGCCAATCATGAGCTAATACTATCTTGATGCCATCTGGGGAGGTGTCGCACGTCAAAACCAGATCTCGCTTGGAATCATAGTGTGCTAACACCTCACAGGATGATAGCTGTTACTTCACTTCTTGGAAAGCTATGGCTTGGCTATACAACTATTTCCAAGGTTGACCCTTTTTAAAGAGTTGATGCAAAGGTGCCAGGATGGAGGCCTGGTTAGGTATGGATTTTCACTAATAGTTCACCAGCCCAAAGAAAGATCTAAGCTCCGGTACAAATGTGGGAGCCAGGACAACTTTGACCGCCCTCACTTTACCCAGTCTTATCAACTCTGTACCCCAAGTATGCCACTTGGAGTGCTTAGAACACACATTTTTCCCTTCTAAAGCATATGCTTTAGAAATGTCTAAGGACATAAATGTCCAAGTTCTCTAAGTCCTCCTTATTGTGTTCCCTGTAATTAGCATGTCATTCAGATAAATGGCAATCTGGCTAGACCTTGTAAATGTTCTCCATTGTTTACTGAAAAATTGCACAGGCTGAAGATACCCCAAATGGTCGTCTCATATATTGGTACAAACCCTTATGGATATTAATTCTAGCATACTTCTGGGAATCCTCATCTAACTGCAGCTGCAAGTATACATGGCTCATGTCCAGCTTCATAAGGACAGCTTCCCTGCCAGAGATAGCAGGAACTGCAGATGCTGGAGAATCTGAGATAACAAGGTGTAGAGCTGGATGAACACAGCAGGCCAAGCAGCATCAGAGGAGCAGGAAGGCCGACGTTTCGGGCCTAGACCCTTCTTCAGAAATGGTGGAGGGGAA
>NC_063345.1:45531681-45545708 GCF_021869965.1 Rhincodon typus
CCTAGACCCTTCTTCAGAAATGGTCTAGGCCCGAAACGTCAGCCTTCCTGCTCCTCTGATGCTGCTTGGCCTGCTGTGTTCATCCAGCTCTACACCTTGTTATCTCAGCTTCCCTGCCAGTTTTGCACATAAATCCTCTATGTGAGCCATTTCATATAGAATACACCTAGTATTTTGACTTTGAAATTGAAGATGAAATTTAACTTCAGCAGTGGTTTTAGCCAATCTACTTTTGGTGATTCTTATGCAAATATATATCAAACCACAGCATTTAGCAGTGTAACATGACACCACACTCTTTACTATTTACCACAGGCCACCACAGTACTTCAAGGTATCATACAGTATATTGTGTTACTCCCGACCACTCTGCTGTGTGAATGAAATGAAATGAAGGGATTACAGTAGAATTGAATGGACAAGTCAGTGCCAGTTGAAATTCCTCAGGAAGGACTTCCTTCATGCTTGTGTGGAACAGTTATTAGAACTGTGGGACTTCTTTGGTCCGCTTTGTAATGCTGGGCTGCACTAGAAGTGGAACTGAAGATGAAGGGTTTGAACATCAGTTCAGAAAATGCTAGGACAAGACTGCAATATACTTAAATTTTATTAGGGGCTTGGATTTTTCCAGGCAATCACATAAACCTTGGAGCTTCAAAGCCTCATCAGGTGTAAGGAGACAGTGAGTAGTGAGAAATCAATCCTGCCTGTAAACAGCATTCACCTTGAACAGTGGTAAGCCTAAACAGGGAAGGTTGGACAATGCAGGCATTGACTCTTACAGAGAGAAGAAAAGGAAAATATACCAGAACTATAAGGGGGATATAGAGTGACAGAGTGATGCTAATAGTTGTGTGGGTGGAAGAACTGAATAGAAGGATTCTCTGGATACTAAGTGAGTCAACAGAGCATAGATCTTTTTCACTCAAGTTTCAGCTCCTCCAATGAGGAGCAGTAACAAAGAGGGAGAGAACTGCAGCAATCAGCAGCTATGGTCAAAGAGGCAGTTCAGAGTGCCAGCCTCAAAGGGGCAGAGGAGAAAGGCACAGATAGGGATGCAGCCAGCCTCCTGTTCAAAAAGGTAGTTATTCACTAGGGAAAGACTGCACACTGTGGCTCAGTTACTTCCAGAATTTAAAGCAGCAGTGTTGCCTAAGATCGCGTCTCTTTAGGAAAGTTAGCACAGAGCTGGGTGCCATGCTGGAGGATAAGCTGAACATCACTAGAAGTGATGGCCAGCCAATGGCATTGAATAAAGGTCACTGTGGTACTGAACTTCTCCACCTCAGGATTATTACAGGGATTCCCTGGAGATGTGAAGGATCTTCCCAGTCTGTGGCTCACATGCAAGTGGTTGACCAGTACATGCATGTTTATATTTTTGACAGACACGCAAACGGAGAGGACTAGAGGATTCAGGACCATTGCTGGGTTCCCTCGGTGCAAGGTGCCATTGACTGCATGCATCTATCCATCAAGGCTTCCACTGACCAGTCTTCATTATCAGAAAGTGCTTCTACCTACTCCATCTACAACTGGTCTATGCTCACCATAAGTGCTTCTTTCCAGTGTTGTGCAGTTCCCAGGAAGAAGGCCATGATGCCTCTACTTTAAGGCAGTACCAGAGCCAGAGATCTTCAGACTCCCTGCCAAGGTTGGAGGGTGGGGTAGGGGTGGGGTCAAGACTGGTTTC
Organism: Rhincodon typus; assembly: GCF_021869965.1. Classification (NCBI taxonomy): domain Eukaryota; kingdom Metazoa; phylum Chordata; class Chondrichthyes; order Orectolobiformes; family Rhincodontidae; genus Rhincodon; species Rhincodon typus. The sequence goes on from NC_063345.1 coordinate 45,533,375, forward strand.
TGAATAAATATATCTATCCATAATGATGTAGCTACTGACATCTGTGTAGAACCCAAAAATATACAGAGATACAACACTGAGACAACATAACTCAACCAGCCATCCAGCAGGCAACAGAGCTTCCAAAGATGCTATTTGGATGCCTAGGAAGATCTAGTGGAAGCCCTGCAGTATGCCTCAGTAAGAGCCTCACATGTTGTTGTCTCTTGTGGCATGGCGAGAAACAGGAGTGAGATACCTGGAACCACTTTCAGGCAGCATGTGGCTCACGGCACTCTTGATGGTGTGCAGGTCCGTGTACAAATCCAGTATCTATTGAGTGGTCTGCTAGATCTGGCTGTCCAAGAGAGTTGTTAATCTTTTCATGGAAGGAGCCAGGCAGACACATGCCAGAGATATGGTGGCACTCATACCTCACTGGACTTTACCATTGTCCATGCCTAAGGGTGCATAGCCTCTGAAATCTCCACCAATGTTCCCTCATCTCCTGCTGCACCTCCAGCATCTGCTGTCTTACTGATGACTCCAGAGGCTTTGTGCTGTACTTACCAGATTCTGATCTCAGATCTATATGTGAGTGCACCCCCAATAATGTGAGAGTATCTGTGCTGGTGGAGGACGCAGGGGGATGATGTTCTCATATCCTCTGAGGACCTCTCTTCCTTCCATGAGACACCAGTCTGTCCAGTTGGCTTCTCTTGTCCTTGAATTGGATGAGAGCACAAAGTGTTTAACAGAATAATGAGCATTCCATCATGTCTAATTGTCAACTCTTCGTATGGAGCTCCATGTGACCAGTGGTGAATACATGTGCATGTTGCTTCATGTTTTCCAAAGACTCTCTTGTATCCATCCATTCAATCACTAACCCATTCAATTCTCTACTCCCATGTCATCAACATTGACCATCGCTGTCTCAACATCTGTCCTCCCAGTACCAGAATGTTCTCCTCACTGAACTCAGGATTAATAGGTATAGGACAGTTCCACTGGTATTTATCCTTTCCTGGACATTGTGGGTTGCCTTTTCTTGCAACACAGGAGACATTATTGTTAGTAGCTCATCAAGGACATCTGCATCATTTAATACTGGTGGCCTGATTGCCAATGATGTTCCAGTGGAAATGCTTTTTGCGTGTAGTCACTCAGAAGTGGAAATGACCATCCCATCATGTCTATCAGTCTGCTCCTCATGTGAAACTCAATTTAACCAGAAGTGGGCATATGCTCACTATGCTTAAGTTTGCCAGATTTTCTCTTGTGCCTATCCATCTTGTGCCATGGGGACATTGAATTCATTCCAATACACATGGAAAAAGAGGGACACCAATTTGACTGAGACAATGTAGCCATCCTAGGACAAGGATGACACGCACAAGAATTCCTGGATGCCTGGGACTCAAACTGGAACTCCATCAACAAACATGTATTGCTGCACCCCATATACCAATCACTAAGAAACAAATCTGGAAGTGATGCCACCCACCCCAGCAAACCGAGACACATAAATAACAAGCAGGACAGAACACTGCACTAATCATGTTACCTAGTAAGGTGACAAAACGTCTGCAAACAAACTTACCAGCTCGGTGAGCAAGTCGACAACCACATCAACAACCCGAGCTACAAATCTTCTCAAAACAAAAAGTATGTCTCATTTGCAAGTCTTAATGGTGTTACCTTTGAGAATAACTGCCTCATCTAATGCTGTTTCCTGGCCTCATCGCCATCATTTCCCTAACTAGCTCACCTTCATGATTCATAATATGCAAGGCCCAAGGTGAGCAAATTGTGGTGCTCCTACTTTCGTAGGCTTCCTACGAGTTTTCACACTTTTGCTACACTACAGTTACGTTCTAGAGATGACCCCATTGGCTGTTCACTTCCTTTGCAATCTTCTACTAGTTTCTTGGACTGGAGGGCAGGTCCCCTCCTTCCTTTCCAGCAGAAGATGACGTCTGCCTCACTCACACAGCCTGGAGGACAAGCTTGAGGGAAATATCACCATTTCAAAATTTTGCCTCAGCTACTGCTGGAAGGCCCTGCTTTCTGCTCCTGTCTCCCTCAGGCTTCTCTACTGCTGCAACCATTCAACAGCACGCAGCCTGCACCATCACTGCTGCTCTCCTGAATTTCACTTTCACCTGTCAGCAGTAAATTGGTCAGTAATCCTGCTTCATTGATACTTCTTAGTCCCAAATGAAAACAAGTTGCTGGAAGAGCTCAGCAGGCCTGGTAGCATCTGTGAAGAGAAATCAGATTTAACGTTTCAAGTTGAGTCACCCTCACCCAAGGAAAATGTTGTTTTATATGCAGAAGATAAGCTGGGGGTAGAAGGTCAGGAGTAAATGATAGGTGGGGATAGAACCCAAAGAGAGAGAAGAACAGTGTCGTAGCAAACTAAGTAATAACAAGGCCTAGTTTGAGGGTTAGGGGCTCGGTCATGGGAGAGTTCAGGCCCTAAAATTATTGAACTCAATACTGAGTCTGGAGGGCTGTAGTGTGCCCAAGTGGAAAATGAGGTGTTGTTCTTTCAGCTTGTGCTGAACTTTGCTGGAACACTGCAGCAAGCTTGAGACAGAGATGTTGGCCAGGGAGCAGGGTGGTGTGTTAAAGTGACAGGAAACTCGAAACTCAGGGTCTTTTTTGCTGGCAGAAAGTAGATGTTCTGCGAAGCGGTCACCCAGACTACTTTATTTCCCCAATGTGGAGGAGACCACATTGTGGCAGTGAATGCAGTAGACCTGATTGTGAGAAGTGCAGGTAGAGTGCTGCTTCACCTGGAAGGTATGTTTGGACCCTTGGATACTGGGGAGGGAGGAGGTAAATGGGCAGGTGCTACACCTTCAGCAGTTGCAGGGGAAGGTGCCATGGGGCTGTGGGGGTGTGTTGGGAGTGAAGGAAGAGTGAACCAGGGTGCCCCGGAGGGAACGGTCCCTGCAGAATGAGGACAAATGGGGTGAGGGGAATGTATGTCTGGTGGTGGCATCTCACTGAAGGTGGTGGAAAATGTGGCCAGTGATCTACTGGATGTGGATGCTGGTGGGATAGAGGTAACGACAAGGGGAAACTTATCGCTGTTGCAGGAGGGAAGAGAGGGAGTGAGGGTGGAAGTGTGGGAGATGGGTCAGACCCGGTTGAGGGCCCTGTCGACAATGGTGTTGGGGAATCCTCGGTTGGAGAAGATGATGGACATTTCAGAGGCTCCCTGAACATATACGATGGAGGTGGAGGAACTGAGAGAATGGGATGGAGTCTTTACAGGAAGCAGGGTGCAAGGATCTATCGTTGAGGTAGCTGTGGTAATTGGTGGATTTGTAGTGGATATTAGTGGCCAGTCTATCCTCAGAAATGGAAACAGAGATGTTGAGGAAGGGAAGGCAGGAGTTAGACATAGACCAGGTGAAAGTGAGGGCAGAGTGGAAAGCAAAAGCCAAATCAATGAACTTTTCCAATTCCTGACACGAGAAGGAAGCGGCACTGATGATATCATCAATATATGGGAGAAAGAGTTGTGGGCAGGGGCCACAATAGGACTGGAACAAAGAATGTTCCATGTACCCCACGAAGAGACAGGCGTAACTGGGGCCAATGCGGGTATCCATGGCCACCCCTGTGACCTGAAGAAAATGAGAGGAGTTAAAAGAGTTGTTGAGGGTGAGGATGAGCTCGGCCAAGCAGAAGAGGTTGGCGGTGGATGGAGACGGTTCAAGCCTTTGCTCCAGGAAGGAGTTGAGAGCCTTCAGACCATCCTGTTGGGGAATGGACGTGTAAAGGGATTGCACATCCATGGTAAAGAGGACACACTGGAGCCCGCAACTGGAAATTCCAAAACTGGCATAAAGCATCGGAGGAATCGTGGATGTACATGAGCATGGACTGGATCGGGGAGAAAAGACTGAGTCAAGGTAGGAAGACATAGGTTCCGTGGGGTGGGAGCAGATGAGACAATGGGTCTGCTTGGGCAGTCCTGTTTATGGATTTTCGGAAGGAGGTAGAAGTGAGCTGTATGGAGTTTGTATACTATCAGCTTGGAGGCAGTGATGGGAGAGAGGTTGCTGGTGTTGAAGATCACCAGATGAAATGAGGTCAGTGACCGTGGTTGATACAATAGCCTGATGTGCCATGGTGAGGCCATGGTTCAGGGAAGATAGGAAGAGGTATCAGAGCTGGCGCTCAACCTCTGCAATGTAGAGGTCAGTACGCCAGATTGCAACAGCACCACCCTTATCAGCAGGCTTAATAACAAAGTCAGGTTTAGATCTAGGTGCATGGAGAGCAGTCAGTTCTGAGCGCGATAGGTTGGATTGGGTGAGGAGGGCAGAGAAATTGAGGCAATTAACATCACGCCAACTGTTCTCAATGAACAGATCAAGTGCAGGTAAAAGGCCAGAGGGAGGGGTCCAGGTGGAGGGAGAGTGTTGGAGCTGGGAGAAGGTGTCTGTGGGTTGGGGAGAGGACTCTTGTGCAAAGAAATGGACACAGAGGTGAGGACGACAGAAGAAGAGGTCGATGTCATGACATGCCCAAAATTAATTAAGGTGGGGTCACAGAGGGATAAAGCTGAGACGTTTGCTGAGTAGAGAATGTTCAGCATTGTAGAGCAGAAGGTTAGGAGGGATGGTGAATATCAAAAAGGAGATGGGGTTGGGGGAGGGGATGGAGTCAGAGAGAAGTGGAGGGGAGAAACATTCTGGAGGGCCATGGGCATCTCTAAGATGTTGCATCTTGTGGGCCTTGACGCCTGAAAGGAAAAGGAAAAGCTTCTTGTGAGCACGGTGAATGAGCCAGAGGATGAAGTGGAACTCTGGAATGTTGCAGCCCTGAGCCAGCATGATGCGATGCTGCTGGAGAGAGAGGTCGAGAGTTTGCATGTAACGCCACATACCACTGAGTGTGAATCTCAGGATGTGGCGAGAGCAGCTGTCTGTAGAACGCTGAACATCATGGAGATACCCGCAATCCTGGGTGGATTCAAAGCACAAGGGATGAAACTTCAGTTGGAATCCATGTGGGGTAAGTTTGAGCTGGAAGCAGTCACTGAGGAATGTGATATTGCTGTAGAATCGAGTTTTAGCAAATACAATGTCAACCACCAGGAGTGACAGTGAAATTAATGATGATAGATAAGAAAAAGATTGGAACAGAAATCCCACTGAGCTCTCTGGAACACCTGGGTGACTGCTTTACAGAGCAGTTACATTCTGCCCACAAAAAAAAACTTTGAGCTTCTAGTTTCCTGCCACTTTAAGACACCAGCCCATTCCCTGGCCAACATCTCTGACTCAGGCTTGATGCAATGTTCCAGCGAAGCTCAGAGCAAGCTGGAACAACACCTCATTTCCACTTGGGGACCCTGTAGCCTTCCGGATGCAATATCGAGTTCAATAATTTTAGGGCCTTAAATCTCCCATGTCCTAAGCCCATATCCTCACACCAGTCCTTGTTATCACATAGTTTGTCATTACACACTACCTATTGTTAGCCACTAAACGTCTCCATTAACAGCTATCCAACCTCCTAGCCAGATCGTTATCCACTCCTTTGTCTGACCAACTGTTCTTCTGCATATAAACCAACATTTTGCTAGTTAGCATCAGTTCTGAGGAAGGGTCACTGGACCTGAAACGTTAACTCTGATTTTTCTTCACAGATGCTGCCAGACCTGCTGAGCTTTTCCAGCAAATTCTGTCTTTGGTTCCGATTTACAGCATCCGCAGTTCTTTTGGCCTTCCTAGCCCCTCTTGTGCAAACAAAAGTGCTGAATATTTCAGCCCACTTATTAGAACTGTGGGATAGTCTGTATCAGAACAAAACTGCTGTGGAATGGACTGATTTATTCTTGAACTTGACCAAAATTTTAAAAAATGCCTTTAACAGATACAAACAGTGCCCAGTGCAAGTTACCAAACAACAAGATGCTACCACCACTGAAGGAACATTGAAGAAGCCAGTTCTAGACAAGTAGTTAATCTGCACTTATTAAATGTTCATAATTAACTCTTTATAATCTCTGTCCTACTCCATGTGGGTGTCAGTAAAGGAGGAATCACATTGTGAGAGCTCTACAAATTTGCAATAAGAGCAAATTCTTAACCCCAAAACGATGTCAGCCATGTAGAAAATAGATGCACAACACAAACTTGTGGGCATAGGTAACAGGATTTGGCCCCTGGGATAAACTCGAAGGGTCAGGCACAATCTTATAAATACCGATATGTAAGACAAAACCTTGTAGGATGCAGCACACACACAATCTAATAGGGTCTGGTATATAATACTGATTAACTGGAACAGGTATGTAAACACTACAGATGTTTACAAACACTGACACGTACACAAACTCACTGGAATTATCACAAATTCATGCAAGAGATACACAGCTCTATCTTAAATAGCCTGTCACACGATACAACCTCTGTGGGTTCAACACATTCGCGCGAACAAAAAGAGAGGGACACATGAAACAAGGTTACATGGAATATCACAAGCTACAACCTTATAATCAGACACACATGGTACAAATTCACAGGGTCTTTATAGACATACACAATCTTGTAGAACTGATGCAGGATACGACTTCAGTGGAACTGCCGCATAACAAAATTTCATGGGAAAACACAAATAGTGCATTCTCATAAGAAAACCATTTATACAGACAGCAAGTTCACATAAGCAGGTATCAATACATGGTACTGCACAAATATAAAGACAAAAACATTGTCTCTTGTATAAATATACACATAGAACTGGTGAAAAGCAGCGATATTGACTGTTATTTCCTACATGTTTTTAACTGAATATAATGTGGTGGCTACATTAATCTCCTCATTGTTAGGCATTATTTGTGATTAAACCCTGATGTATCAGTAAGAGGAACACAACCTTATTAACACCAAAACATTAAAGCAAACTTTTCAGGATGCAATCCTAGCCAGCTGATTGTAATTCCTTGCTATACTCATAAATACCAATGAATAAAAATGATCGCAGATGTGTTACAACGTTTAGCCCCAGGCTTATATTCTTTATCAAGATCATATCATAAAGACCACAATCAAGGCTACTGCAGTAGAGCTGAAACACTTTGTGACTTTGTGAAGTTGTCTGTTTGTTTGGCATCACTCAGGCTGAATGTGGGACACATAGAATTCCACGGGGATATGAGGTCTGTTTGTTGTACCTGTCTAAGGGATGAGTATGGGTTGCTTTAGTTTGTAACAAACTCTGAGACATGGGATAAACGCACACCTTGCTGTGGTATGCCTGGCATTGAGTTGAAGGCTGCTAGCTGTATAGCTCCTGCTTTAACATGGAAACATGCCTTTTCACAATTCTGGGCTCCTTGGTGAATGAGTTCTGCCAAAGCTACTTCCTTTTTTAGTTAATGAGTAGAGTAAGTAGAACAATGGTTTTGACAAATTTACGATTAGGGTTCATGGGCCAATAGTCAACCTGTTTCCGCTCTGTTGATTGCGAAGTGTTTACCAGAAGCAGATTCCTCCCCACAACCTCCCATCTCCCCTCCTGTTGCTAGAAACCTGGGTCCCATTTAGAAAGCACATTTCAGCCTGAGGGCAAGTAACTGCTGCTAAAAGGAAAGTGAGTGCCCCTTTAAGGCTGCTGTCATTTGAATAACTGCTTCATCTGCAAGACTAGGGCTTTTAATGTCAGCCTGATCCCCAGCACCCAGTCCACAGCTGGTGTAGCAGCAGGCTTCCCTACCAGACCATATGCTGTATGTACTGCTACAATTAACCTCCCAGTAAAAACCTGCACTTGCAAGTCTGTTGGCTCTAGTTTCACTGAGGTGAAAGGAATGAGCTGCCAATATTCGTTGGCATTGTTACCATAACAAAAAGTATGAAGACTGAGGAGTTTAACCTCTGTGTAATGTGGCAGCCTGCAATTCTTTCTTTATTGACAGCTGTCTGGGCAGCTATCATTCAGTAGATTAGTGCTGGCTATTTTAACCCATACAGTTCCAGATAGCATGAGAATGTTTTATACTGTGAAACAGAAAATTAGATCTAGTCTTACACACACCAGAACAGCAATGATTATATTACAGTAGACAAAATGAGAGGGAATGCCTGACTTCTTGGCAGTATCTGCTGGTTGAAAGTGATATTTCAGCTCTGGTGAATTCCTACTGGCCCATTTCTCATTGCATTCCATTTCTGCCTTTTTGTTAATGCATTAAATTTGAAATCTTTGTTCTAGTTTATAAGGTCATCTATGGCCTTACTCAATTACTCTTTGCAACCTTTTCCACTGCTATATCTCAGCTTTTGCTCTGGTTTTGATGTCCTAACTTCTTCTCCCCCTACACAGAGTGACATGCTTTTTGCTGTCAAGGTTCAATGCTATGAAACTCCCTCCATCACGTCTGCTTGCTAAAGCCCTTCCTGCCTTACAAAGCCCCTTCAAAATCCCTAACTTCAATCATATGCTCAGTCAACTCTCCTTATTTTTCCCTTAGCCATCAGGCAATTCTACGCAATGTGAAACATTGTGGAGGAGTTTATTCAGTTAAAGGTACAATGCTAATTAATGATAATGTTGGTGAAAAGACCATCTTGTGAATGACGTGTCTGAAATGTATCTATGAAGTATTTCCTCATGCAAAAACAGTGTACTTAAAAAGAAGTCATTTAATACCATTTCCTTCTACGTCAAGACTTTGGAATATTTGTTTTGATGTAATTGTTAAGGCTTATAACGGATCAACCCTGAAACAAACTACCAAAAACCAGTCTCCATTCTTTCAATTCCCGTTGTGACTTGGACCTAGGAATATGTAGTGGCTCATACTGAATCATACAACACCTGCAAAAGAGAATCCCTAGCAGAAAGTGATGAGAACAAATGACACTAGAAACCACAAAGAGGTTGATGGACTCCTCAAGCTTTTAGGAGTTGGGAGCTTTTCCATACCTTAATAACACTTGAGGCAGACAAAGCATGTGATTATGTCTGTTTCTTCAGCGAGTTGCTGTTAACCTTGTTATAGGGGCACCACTGATCAGCAGAAAGGGACTAGGGATCAGCCAAATAACTATAAGCTGGTCAGTCAGACTGTGGTGATAATGATGTGGAGGTGCTGGTTTTGGACTGGGATGGATAAGGTCAGAAATCACACAACACCAGGTTATAGCCCAACAGGTTTATTTGAAAACAAAAGCTTTAGGAGCCTCACACCTTCTTCAGGTGTCAGACACAGAATTTATATGTAAAAGATCAAAGGGTTCACCACTGATGAGGAAGTATTAATCAAACCTAAGGTGCCGTTAAATCCTTAATCAGTTAGAAAGTTTTAATTGATTAATATGTATACGTAAACCACTGAATTCCTTTCAAGTCACTGCCCTGAGAGAGCTAAAGGTTTCCATAGTGTAAAGAAGAGGTGACGTTTTAGGTCAGACAATGCATGTTAGGTGTGAGGTCTTGTTAAGAATCTGTTTATGTTTTGGTCTGGAGTCAGACTGGTTTTATTTTTAAAGTAGGAATTTATAAAAGGCCACATTGACTGACTGTCTATAAATCTTGCACTTTTTGAACAAAATAGAATGTATCTGCAAATGCAGATTCACCCTATAGATTTACGTGTGTGTGTGTGTGTGTATTTTACTGTGTTCAATACTGAAAGGTCAGATGAAATATTAACGGGAAAGGCATGGATTAAACAGAGATAATCAACATTGAATAAAAGCAAAAAGTGCGGAGTAACTCAGCAGGCCTGGCAGCATTAGACATAGGAGCAGGAGTAAGCCATTTAGACCCTCAAGATTGCCCCAATAAGACCATGGCTGAGAGAGAGACAACAAGGTGCAGGGCTGGATGAACACAGCAGGCCAAGCAGCATCATAGGAGCAGAGAGGCTGACGTTTCGGGCCTAGACCCTTCATCAGAAAAGGCTTCATCAGACCATGGCTGATCTCTTTTTTGACAGGACTGCCAGACCTGTTGAATTTCTCCAGCACTTTGTTTTTATTTCAGATCTCCATCATTTGTAGTATTTTGCCTTTATTTGATAATCAGAATATTTTGTTAACAGAAACTCATGTCTTACTAACTTAATTGAACATTTTGAAGAAGTAACAAGAAGGATTGATGAGTGTGGTGTTGTGGATGCTGTTAGCATAGATTTTAGTAAGGCATTTGACAGGGTCCCACATAGGAGACTGATCAGAAAAAAATTAAAGCCTGTGGGATGTAGGGGAATATGGAGAGTTGGATCAAGTACTGTTTCAATGACTGGAAACAAAGGGTAATGATTGACAGATGTTTTTACGAATGGAGAATAGTTCCAGTGGTGCTCCATAGGGCTGACCTTTGGGTCTCTTGCTTTTGTGATATATATTGATGACTTCGACTTAAATGTGGGAGGCATAATTGGGGAACTTTGTAAATTGTGAAATTGGCCATTAGGTTGACAGTGAAGAGAATAACCATCAACTGCAAGGTGATATCAATGGCTTTGTTGAGTGGGTGGGAAAGTGGCAAATGGAATTCAATCCAGAGAAGTGAGGTGGACAGAAAAAGAACAGGCTCTACTAGCACAGAGGTCAATTACCAAGGAGCATAGATTTATGGTGATTTGGAGAAGTAGAGATGGCATGAGGAAAATATTTTCACCCAGAGGATGGTGGATATCCAAAATTCACTGTTAAATTTGATAGTTAAGACAAAAATCCTCAACTCATTTAAGAGGAATCTGAATCTTCAGCTCAAGTGCAGGAACTTGCCATACTATGGACCAAGTACAGTTAGTTTATTCAGCTGGTACAGACATGATGGGTTGAATGGCCTCTTTCTCTATCATGACTTTTCTGTGGCTGACCAGGAAACTCTCCTGCTAATCACAGGCTGATTGGAAGGATTTACAGGTTGATAATCTACGTGCTACAGCAAGTTATGAACAGAACTTTCATTGCCATCAAGTCCTAGATTGGGAAATGAACCAAGATCTCTTGGCTGTAAACAGGGGCACTCCCACAGTGTCACAAGCCCTATCCCTTTGTAGCACTAAGCATGCACAGAATTGTGCTGTCTTTCAGATGAAACATTAAACCAAGCCTCCATCTGTCTGCTTTGATGGATGTAATAGATTCGATAGCATTATTTTGAAGAAGTTATGGCAAGCTATTTTTGATGTAATGGCCAACATTTATCCCTCGACCTTCGTCAAAAAAGCAGACAGATTATCTGTTATCACATTTCTCTTTGTGGAAGTTAACTGTGTTCTTCCTGGCTGTTGCATTTTTATACTTCAACCGTGACCACATTCCAAAAGCACTTGATTTGCTGTAAAGTGCTTTCTTCTGGCGGTTTGACATCTGGTGGTTGTGAAAATTGCTATATTAATGCATTTTTATTTCACAATAAACATGAATAAAGCTTTGTGGATGACTTTACAGATTAAAGCTTACCTGCACAGAGTTTAACTGAATCAGATTGAGGCCAAATGGTGTCAGAAAGATTTCATTTTGGGGATTCCCTTTACTTTCCTTGTATGGGCAGCAAAAGTATGTCTCCTTGAACCTCTGCCTCCGTACAGATTGACTGCTGTAGGATGCCTGCACAACATGCATTTTTGTCTTAATTCATTCATGGGATGTGGGCATCGCTGGATGGAATAAGCATTTATTGCCCTTCTCTAGTTGCCCTTTGATACAACTGAGTGGCTTTCTAGGCCATTTAAGAGGGCAGTTAAGAATCAATCACATTGCTGTGGAGTCACATATCGGCCAGCAGTTTCTTTCCCTAAAAGGCCTTAGTGAAGCAGATGAGTTTTATTGACAATGGTTTCATCGTCACCTTAAAACTTTCAATTCCAAAATTTCCATTGAATTCAAATTTCACCATTTATGGTGGAGGTCCCCAGAATGCTACCTGAGTCTTTAGATTACTAGTCTAGTAACAATACCAATCAGCCGTTAATCCACTGTTACAGTTTCTATTCCTTACCTGTTGTTAGTTGAGGTGCAGAGTGAATTTCTGCAGCTTCTTGTCAGCCTCCTCTCCCGGCCGAGTAACAATAAGCTGAACGGTTATAAGATAAGCATGGGAGCTATAATACTGTAAGCTTTGTTTCTGTTGTAGCCATTTATCCCTTGCCTGCAGCGGCAGAGTAGGCAGTGTTCAGGCTCCTCAGCCCGAGGTTCATCAATCCATCGACTTTTTACCCCTTTCTTCTTGTCACTTTTTTTTCTAAGGTTTTAAAATGCTTTCTTTTCTGATAAGAAAACTTACCATAGAGCAGCTGTGAACTGGAGCGGAGCAGACTGGAGGCCTGGAGTGATGTGGAGTGGCTGAGAGCTGGAGCGGGGTG
>NC_063345.1:45545718-45552298 GCF_021869965.1 Rhincodon typus
GCTGAGAGCTGGAGCGGGGTGAGCTGGAGGCCTGGAGTGATGTGGAGAGGCTGAGAGCTGGAGTGGAGCGGGCTGGATGCATGGAGCAGAGTTAGGATGGTTTTGGACTGGGGTCTGGCACAGGTGGTCAGCGGCTTGCGAGGCTGGTCAGACCATGTGCCGCAGTACCTGCACTGAGCTACTGCAAAGTAATGTTTACCTGTAATTTGTTTATCTGACTGCAATGTTTATCCTTTAAACTATGTCTTATTTCTAATTAATATTATGAATCACTTTAAGGTACTGTAAGTTCTTTTCTTTTTTATTTGTCTTTTTGTATCTAAGATTTGTACTTAGGTACTTTGTACCTAAGATGGTGCTGCGAGAGACAACATTGTATACTTTTCACTGTACTTATGTACTTCTGCACTTGAGTACGCATGACCGTGACAATAAAGGAAATTTTTTCTATTCTATTTTGAGTCTGTAAATTGATACTTGCTCTCTTTTAGATGTTCAACAGTGATGCAATCTATTGTTTGACTGAGCCTACAAGCTGGCTGGAAGGTATCCTTTACCCAATGATTCTTTGGTGTTGGTCACTTCAGAGTGCATAAGAGAGCATTTATTCACCTTTGTGCTGTTTTATTTTTCTTTTTTAAAGGGAGTTCCACACTCATGCTTGCTTCTGCTCCAGAAAATCCACTGTATGGAGAATCAATTATTACAATTCTGTAATGTATTGCAATTCAATCCAAGATTTTTCTCAGTTGCAGGCTTTTCTGCAACCCTGAAGTAGACAACTGAGTGGGTGCCTTTCCTAATCTGTAAAGTCAGATGGTTTACATCACGTACCCATCAATAACAACTTAGAAAAGAATATTTAAGAATAGAAAAGCTATTGGGGCCTAAATTCATCATCCCCCAGTAAGAAAAAAATCAGAGTTAACGTTTTGGGTTTGGTTCTGAGGAAGGGTCACTGGACGCAAAACGTTAACTCTGATTTTTTCTTCACGGATGCTGCCAGACCTGCTGAGCTTTTCCATTAGATGTAACAAGCTCATGTTTTTAGGTAGTCCATGTGGAGTTTATCCCTCCCTCAACCATTTTATTCTCCATATGGAAACATTCTCCAATTTCATTAGGTTGAAATGTGTGGGTGAAGACACTGTTGAATGTGAAGTATGTAGAAAACAAGAATGTGGTGAATCAGGGCCTTAAACTTAATTTTAAAAACGTAGAGATTGCATGAAGAAGAAATGTCTGAATAAGTTTCTTGACAGTTGAAACCATTCGTACTTACCATGTTTTTGGGCTTTACTTGTTCCCATTCAACAAATCTATGTGAGGAAAGGATTTACTTAGGTACCTTTACATTGAACACTGTGTGATCCTTTTGTGTCAATTGACATTCCCATCATAATCGAAAAGGCATAAGTTAAATCAACTCAAAAGTCTGACCTTTGTTTCAGAAAATTTAATTCCCTGATGTCCAAATCATCTTTATTTGTGGGAACTATCATTAATTTATTGTTTTGATCCACTCCAAGTTCTGTAGGTCTTTAAACACTGCCATAACAATGAATGAGAAACAGAATGATTCAGAATTCTCACACTTTGGCTGCAGTTATTATCTTCCCGCTCTCCAATTCTCTTGGCTTTCCCCAGCCCTTACCTATACTCATATACATATAAAAGCAAAACACTGCAGAAAATAGAAATCTGAAAAAACTCAGCAAATCTGGCAATATCTATAGAGAGAGAAACAGTGTTATTGCTTCAAGTATGATATAACTCTTCTTAAAAGAACAATCCTTGGACTTGACATGTCAGTTTCCCAGCATTTTCAACTTTTAATACCAGAGAGAAAGGCTGAAACAATAAGTCAATAGCAAGTTGAAGTACATAAATTGTTTGTAAAGAAAATACTGACAGAGGTTAGGATTAAAAGGCTAATTATCTAACTAACACCAAACAGAGATCAACTGAACACTCCTGGGACCTGAGAATTGATGGCTCTGATAGCTTTAGCTCAGTACACGAAAGGAAGCTTCACAGTTTATAACTGTTATTAACCTGCTTTATTGTGCTCGCACAGTCAATCGAAATTGTCCTTTTGAATAACAGTACTGTATTGGGAATTATGGTGATTATATAGCAATGGTAGGAATCAGGGATGTGAACACTTCTCTTGCTCAAAGTTTTTATTTTCTCTGTTCCTCCACATCCCTCATTCCTATTTCCCCTTATCATTTTACCCTGCATCTTCAGCTGTACGTGTTAAAGAAACTTTACATCAATCAGATATTTTGCTTCTGTTTATGTTATAGGAGTTATTTAAACAAAAACATTTCTGCAACATTCTGAAACTTACGGTGCAATAGGCACCATCCCAGTTCCATATGGGACACTTTTTTTGGCATAAAACAAAAACAGAAGTAGGCACTTTGAAGGTTGGGATTTCCTTCATGTCTGGTACATGTCTGTACTGGCCAGTAAATGGAACACTGTGCTGGTGACTGGAGATGGAGTTTCATTTGTAGATCTTGGTTTCTCTGCCAGACCCAATTTCAACTTAGCTGCTTAGTTGCTACTGCAAGTTAGACAATGGTGCATTGAGTTGACCTCCCATAATGTCAATAAGTCAGCTCCTTTAGCCAGTTACTTGCAACTGTGATCTAGTCCAGGGAGAGATAACAATGTTCAAAGCCTAAACATCAGTCATCAAAAAGTAAGCAGGTGCATAAAAAGAAACATTGAGTTAGATTGTCCTTCATTTGAATCTGAGCATACTGGATACCTGGGCACATGTTATTAGAGATAATCTGGTGGGTACAATTCCCTGCTCTACCATCTAAGCATTTAAAAGTCCATTCCTCTTCAATATATCTTCACCCTCAGATTCCTCCAGGGCAAGAGGAATTTCCAGAAATGTCAATTTTCTGTAGTCCTGATGCTAAAATGTGAGAGCTATAAGCTGAAATTCATAGATGATGATCCTATAAGTTATTTCTACCAGTTTATCCACTAAAGGCTTCACCAAAGATTTTGGTGTCAATGGTCATCTGCATAATTTGCATGGAGCAGGAGGTTACTATCCTAGTGCAAGTTTTCTTCCCAAGGGGAGGTGGTGGCCTAGTGGTATTATCAATTGACTGTTAATCCAGAGACTCTGTTAATGTTCTGGGGACTTGGGTTCAATGGTGGAATGTGAATTCAATAAAAATCTGGAATTGAGAGTCTATTGATGACCATGAATCCATTGTTGATTGTCGGGAAAAACCCGTCTGGCTCAATAATATCCTTTCGGCCTGGTCTGGCCTACATGTGACTCCAGATTTGCAACAATGTGATTAAATGTTAACTGCCATCTGGGCAATTTAGGATGGGCAATAAATGCTTGTCTAACGAGCGACACCCTCATCCTGTGAATGAATAAAAGTGTGCCTCTTGGCTGTACCTGTCCCATGCAATGCAATAATTTGGTGCTTGTCTGTTATTTAAAGTGATGGTTTCCTAAATTACTCTGCTCAGAACGAAGCCATATCCCTTTCAGCTTCTGAAGATAAGGGGCAGATGCCAAACCTATGTGTTTAGAAAAAAATATCCAAGCCCTTCAGCTTCCACTTGCCTGCTCAGTAATCCATAGCTGCCTCATCTCAGTGAGGTCCACGTGCCCTGTAGTGAGCTGGAATGTCTCATATCAGTGCACACCTGGACTTCTAACAGTAGACTGGATCCAAAATTAGCTGAAGTGGGACTAGTACAAAAGTAATAAATAAAACAATTAATTGAAAATCTGTAACAAAAGCAGAAAGTGCTCATTCTGTAAGTGAGCCCTGATTTACAATGTGGATAGTGAGTGGAGGGTTGTATGAGATTGAGCTCATTATGCCAGCTGTGCAGACTTGTAGAGGCATGATTCTGGGCACAGTGCATGGATACTGAGTACAGGTTTGAATGAGTTTATAGCATGAATAACAAGAACGTGCATGTAGGAATGTAAGATTCAATTCACATTTTAGATTTAAAATGTAAAATCTTGTGAGATCAAGTTGGAGTTCAAAATCCTTTATAATTTTCTGATGAGGAGAACAATTTAAATAACTCTTTGCATATATGTTGGCCTGGGTCGATTCCAGCCTGCATGCTCTAACCCTTTCTATGGTTCAGCTCTGCTAATGTTTCTGACTCTGAGGTATGACAGAGGATCAACATCATTCCAGCAACAGAGAGAAGATGATATTTATTAAGCGAAGTTCCCTGATAGTTGGAAAACTGTCATTATTGAAACTTGATTTACAAAAACAGAGATTTCCCCTTGTTACACTAATGCATGTAACGTCAGGAGTAGGAGTTGCAGCTTTTGGTATTTTTGGGGAAAGCAGAAACAGCCAAATTCTTTGTATTACAGTTGGCTGCATTGCTCTGCTGCATAGGGGATAAGTAAAAAGTGTGGGAATGCAATAGTTATAAAGGATTCAATTATAAGGGGAATAGACAGGCATTTCTGTGGCTGCAAATGAGTGTCCAGGATGGTATGTGGCTTTCTGGGTGCCAGGGTCAAAGAGCTAGCCATTTGCATACAAAATTGGCTCGAAGGTAGGAGACTGAGGGTGATGGTGGAGTGTTGCTTTTCATTCTGGAGGTCTATGACCAGCAGTATGCTGCAAGGATTGGTGCTGGCTCCTCTGAAAATAGGAGGTGTAGTTGGTAAGTTTGCAGATGACATTAAAATTGATGATGTAGTAGACAGTGAAGAAGGTTACTTCAGAGTAAAATGGAACCTTGATCAGATGGGCAAATGGGCCAATGAGTGGCACTTGGAGTTTAATCTATATAAATGTGAGGTGCTACCTTTTGGTAAGACTGAGCATGGAAGGACTTGTACACTTAATGGTAAGGTCCTGAGGAAAGTTGCCAATCAAAGAGACCTTGGAGTGCAGGTTCATAGATCCATGAAAATAGACCTGCAGGTAGATAGGATAGTGAAGATGATGTTTGGTATGCTTGCCTTTATTGGACAGTGCATTGAGTATAGAAATTGGGAGGTCTACTGCACATTGGTTAGGCCACTTTTGGAATACTGCATTCAATTCTGGTTTCCCTGATGTGGGAGAGATGTTGTGGAACGTGAAACGGTTCAGAAAAGATTTATAAGGTTGTTGCCAGGGTTGGAGGGTTTGAACTTTTGAGAGAAGCTGAATAGGCTGGGATTATTTTCCATGGAGTGTCAGAGGATAAGGGGTGACCTTACAAAGGTTTATAAAATCATGAGTGGCATGGATAGGTTGAAGAACCTCGGTCTTTTTCCCAGGGTAAGGGAGTCCAAAACTTGAGGGCAAAGGTTTAAGGTGAGAGAGGAAAGATTTTCCATTCATAGAATCCCTACAGTGTGGAAACAGGCCCTATGGCCCAACAAGTCCACACTGACCCTCAGAGCATCCCACCCAGACCCATCCTCCTATAACCCACCTAATCTACACATTCCTGAACACTATGGGCAATTTAGCATGGCCAATCCACCTAACCTGCACATCTTTGGACTGAAGGAGGAAACCAGAGCACCCGGAGGAAACCCGCACAGACATGGGGAGAATGTGCAAACTCCACACAGACAGTCCCCCGAAGGTGGAATTGAACCCGGGTCCCTGGTGCTGTGAAGTAGCAGTGCTAACCACTGAGCCACCGTGCCTAAAGGGCCAATTTTGTCACACAGAGGGTGGAGTGTGTATGGAATGAGCTACCAGAAGAGATGGTGGAGGCTGGTACAATTACAACATTTAAAAGGCATCTGGATGAGTATATGAATAGGAAGGATTTAGAGGGATATGGGCCAAATGCTGGCAAATGGGACTAGACTAATTTAGGATATCTGGTTGGTATGGACGAATTGAACCAAAGGGTCTGTTTCTGTACTTTATATCTCTATGATTCTTTGTCTCAGAGCATTTTGCAGGGGTGTTGAATGGCCAGTGGTTGTGGTACACATTGATATATACATATGGAGTTAGTTGAAAAGTAGGACCTTAAAGGTAGAGATGTCAGATTACTACCAGTGTCATTTGCTAGTAAGATTATATCAGGTGAATGTGTGGCTGAAGAAATGGTACAAGGTGGAGGTTTTCAGATTCCTGGGGCATTGGGACCAGGTTGGTGGGTAATGGGACCTGTACAAACTGGAAGGATTGTACCTAGGCAGGACTGGATGTTCTAGGGGTAAGTATTTGGTTAAATGTTTGGGAAGGCTTTAAACTAAAATGGCTCGGGGAATGGGAGCCTGTGCAGTCAGAGAAAGGAGAATCAAGGACAGAAGTAAAAGGCAGAAAGGAGAACTGGAAGAGTGATAGGCAGAGAAATCAAGAGCCAGGATCAAACTAACTAATGGGTACAGGACAAGTAATGTTAAAAAGACAAGCCTTAAGGCTTTACGCATAACATGTGGAGCATTTGCACTAAAGTGGATGAATTAATCATGCAAATAGATGAAAACAGGTACTGTATAAAATAGTTTCAGAGATAGTAGGAACTGCAGATGCTGGAGAATCTGAGATAACAAGGTGTGGAGCTGGATGAACACAGCAGGCCAAGCAGCATCAGA
>NC_063345.1:45552698-45613296 GCF_021869965.1 Rhincodon typus
TGCTGCTTGGCCTGCTGTGTTCATCCAGCTCCATACCTTGTTATCTACTGTATAAAATAGTTGGGATTACAGGGACATGGCTTCAGAATGATCAGGGATGGGAGCTGAGCATCCAGCGGTATTCAGTACTTAGGAAGGACAGACACAAAAGAAATAGTGGCAGAGTTGCATTGCTTGTTAAAAAGAAAATTAATGCAATAGTGAGATAGGAAAATAGCTCCAACAATGCAGAATCTGTATGGGAAGAGCTGAGAAACACCAAGGTGCAAAAATCATTAATGGGGTTGTATTTAAATCCTAAATTCTAAGGATGTTGGGAATGATATGAGAGAGGAAATTAGAGACATATGCAATAAAGGAACATCTAGAATAAAAGGTGACTTTAATCTGCAAATAAACTAAGCAAATCAAATTAGTAGAATACTGTAGAGGAGGAATTCCTGCTGTGTGTACAAGATGGTTTTCTGGACTAATACTTTGAGGAAGCAACTCGAGAACAGGCCATCCTAGACTGGGTATTGAGTAATGAGAAAGGAGTAATTGGTAATCTAGTCATATGAGGCTCCTTAGGGATAAATGACCATAATCTGATTGAAGTTTTCATTGCAATGGAGAGTGATGTAGTTGATTCTATGATTTGGATCTTGTATACATTGGGAAATATTACTTAAAGAGCTGACCATGGAAAGACAATGGTAACATCAAAAGAGTGCATGGGTGAACTGTAACAATTCCTGTCTGGCACTAAAGTAAAATGGGAAAGGTGGCCAAACTATGGCTTACAGGGAAATTAGAGACAACATTAGATTCATGGGAGAAGTATACAAAGTAGCCAGAAAAATAAACAACAGACATAATGACTGAGAACAGTTTAGAATTCAGCAAAACAGGAGAACAGGTTTGATTAAGAAGAGGAAAGCAGACTACAAAAGTAACCTTGTGGAGAAATTAAAAACCGACTGCAATTTTTTTCTATAGGTATGTGAACAACAACAGGAACTAATAATAGGAGCAAAGAAATACATGACCAACAAATTTTGGTTCTGAGTTCACAAATGAGGATACAAATAACATTCTAGAAAAATGGGGAAAGATACAGTTTAGTATAAAGAAGGAACTGAAGGAAATCAGTATTAATAGGAAAATGGTATTGGGAGAAATTAATAGAATTGGAGGCAGATATTCTCCAGGGCCTGAAATCCACATCCCAGAATATTTAAGGAAGAATAGTAGATGCATTGGTGGTCATCTTCAAAGATTCTGTAACACTGCCTTCAGATTGGAGAGTAGCTAATGTAGTCTCCCCATTTAAAATGGAGATAGAGAGAAAACCAGGAATTATAGAACTGATTTCAGTAGTGGAGAATATGATAGAGTCCACGATAAAAGATGTAAAAGCAGACCACCTGGCAGGATTGGACTGAGACAAAATGGATTTACAAAAGGAAAATTATGCTTGACAAATCTACTGAGTTCTTCGAGGATGTAACTAGTAGAGTTAATTGGGGGTGCCAGTGGATGTGTTTTCTTTGGCCTTTCAGAAGGTTTTCACTAAAGTCCCACATTTGAAATTAGTGTGTAAAATTGAAATGAATAGGACCTGGTGGTATTACACTGAGATGAGTAGAAAATGGATTGGTAAACAGGAATCAATGGTAGGACCAAACAGGTCTTTTTCAAAGTGGCAGGCAGTGACTAGTGGGATATCACAAGGAACCATTTATAATGCATAATAATAATTTAGATGCAGGGACTAAATGTAATATCTCCAAATTTGCAGATGACGCAAAGCTGTGTGGGACAGTGAGCTGAGAAGAGGATGTAGAGGTGCTTCAGTGCGATTTGGACTAACTGAGTGAGTGGGCAAATGCATGGCAGATGCAGTACAATGTGGATAAACATGAGGTTATCCACTTTGGCAGCAAAACCTGGAAGGCAGATTATCATCTGAATGGTTATAAATTGAGAGAAGGGAATGTGCAATGCAAGCTGGGTGTCCTCATTCACCATTTGCTGAAAATAAACATGCAGGTACAGCAGGCAGTAAAGAAGGCAAATGATACATTAATCTTTAGAGTGAGAGAATTCAACTACAGGAGCAGGGGAGGTCTTGCTACAATTAAAAAGGGCCATTGTGATACCATACCTGGAACATTATGTGTAATTTTGGTCTCCGTATCTGAGGAAGGTTGTTCTGGCTATAGTGGGAATGTAGCAAAGGTTTATTGAGTGATTGGAACCATGGCCAGGTGGATCCCATTGACTATGAGATCCTTGATTGGGGTTGCTAACCTGGCCCAATCAGGGAGCTCTGGCTAACAGGTATAAACAGAAGATTCAGAAGGTCTCCTCAGTCCGGGGACTGGCTTTGAGCTGGTTGGTCACATGTAAATATAGGGTGACTTGGTGATGGGATACCGGCCTCTGTGCAATTATTTCAGTTTACCAGACTGATTCCTGGGATGGCACTTCTGACGTATGAGGAGAGGATAAATTTGGTAGGATTATATTTCCAGAATTCAGAATAATGAGCAGGGATCTCACAGAAACCAATAATATTTTGATAGGATAGTTGCAGGAAAGATACTGCTGAAAGCAAGAGAATCCAGTACCAGTGGTCACAGTCTAAGGGTATTGGTAAATTTTTTAGTACTGAAGACCAATGTTCCAAAACTTGCGACATCCTCACCAAGCTTATCCAATACAGCTACAACATTGGCATCAACTTGACAATGTGGAAAAGTGTTCAGGTATCTTCTGTACACAGAAAACAGGATAAATTCAATCTGACCAATTACAGCCCTATCGGTCTCCTTTTGATCATCAGTAAAATGATGAAAGATGTTGTTAACAGTGCAAACTTTCAGAGTTGTCAGCAAACTTTCAGCTGGTTGAATTCATACCTGACACATTGAAGGATGGTCAGTCAGCTCAGTTCTAGGACATCACTTCGGGAGTTCCTCATCAATGACTTTCTCTCCATTATAAGGAGATGATGCAAAATATGCAACACCGTTCTTGACTCCTCAGGAACTGAATGAGTCTATGCCCAAATGCAAGACCTGGACAATATCCAGGTTTAGGCTGACATGTGGCAAGTAACATTTTTGCTCCACAAATGCCTGACATTGACCATTTCTAATAAGAAATTATCTAACTACCATCGCTTGGTATTCAATGGCTTTACTGTCACTGAATCCCTGACTGACAACATCCTGGAGGTTACCATTGAGCAGAAACTGAACTGGACTGCACCAACAATAGAAACACAATGGTTGCAAAACCAAGTTAGAAGACTGGAACCCTGCAGTAAGTAATTCACCTCCTTATTTCTCAAAGCTGTTCACCATCTACAAGGCACAAGTCAGAAGTGTGATTACATGTGTCCCATTTGTCAGGATGAAGGCAACTCTAACAAAACTCAAAAAACTTGATAAAATACAGCCCAATTGATTGGACCCGCATCCACAAACTTGCACTCCCTCCGCCTCCTCAGTAGCTGTATTGTGTGACATCTACAAAATGCACTACAAAAAGTCACCAAGGTTTACTTAGACAGTACTTTCCAAACCCACAACAAATACCATCTAGAAAGACAAGGACAGCAGATACATGGGAACACTACCATTTGCAAATTCCCCTCCAAGCCACTCACCATTCTGATTTGGTAATATATCACCATTCCTTTAGCATCACTGGGTCAAAATCCTGGAACTCCCTCCATTATGGCTTTGTGGGTGTGGCTACACCAAATTGATTGTAATAGTTTGAGATGGCAGCTCACCACCATCTTCTCATGGGCAATAAAAGCTGGCCCAGCCAGCAATGCCAAAATTCCATTAATTAATTTTTAAAAATGCAACAAGTACAAATCATTCAAAGCTACTACTGATCATGGTGCAACATTGCCAAATAACTAGACAATTGTACAGCACACCAATTATGCAGGAAGAAATTATGGAGGAAGAGCACTCTGATGATGATGATGATGATCATGTGGTCATATTAAATGACAGCAAGCAGCAGTAAGACCACCGATTTGTCAAACAAATCCAGCAGAGAACAACACATACCTCTCCTCACAGCTATACAATCACCACATAGGACAATCTAATCTCTAAAGTGTCAGATTGAAGTTTGAAATGTTACTATTGTAAATTCTGTTTCACCTGTTTGCAACATTATTGCATTGAAGCGTATGTCAATGTATATTCAGGTATATCTGTTCTGTAAGTTTTATCTTCGAAAGAAAGAAGACTGTTGTGTTAGGTCTCACAGGCAGTATACCTTTAAGCAATATGCTCATAATATCATCACTGCATTATAGTATGTGAGCTGAGAGTATAAAGGTCTTGTTAGAGTGCTCTTACTCTGAACTATGACATTCAAGTGGAAGCATGCTGCTCTCTGTTGTAATCGAAATGCTTAATGTTAGCACAGGCACATCTGTGACTGTGACAGCAATGCTTATACATAATACTTAGCTTTAATAAATGTCTGCTGAATTCTTCAATATCACAATATTCACACTCAGTCTCTTATGTAACGAGGCATAACATTGCTGCTTTAGGTAGGACATATCTGAAGTTAAACTCACACCAGGTATTTGATGCTTGTATATAGTTTCTTGTACATGTGAGTTTGGATGCAATATCCATTTTAAGGTTTATTCTGAAGATAGCACAGAAAAGGTGGAAACATGTATGTAAGCGGTATTTCTTTTAAAATTCCCATGCTTCTAAACAAGCATAACAACCATTAGACTGTCCATGCAGCTGCCAATTCATAATCTCTGGTTAAGCAGCCATCACCCTGTATGTGCAGTGTTGTTCACCAATCAGCCCTTGACCTTCTCTTAGTGTATGCTAATAGATGTTAACTTCCTGTTAATTTCTGTTTTGAGGTTTTAATTGACGTTCACTATAGGGTCTTCATGAATTTTTAACATGTGTTTATTCTTTGTCTGATGATAATTAATGCATAATTAATATTTAAACTATGCCTCTTTTGTGAAAATGAACATCTGATTTATTTTAAAGTTCCATGTATTTGGGTCCAAGTTATTAAAAAGATAGCCAAACGGTGTGAAGTTCTAAGCAATGTTTCCAAGTGAGGTAGGTGTAAGAGGTGAGCGATGAATTTTAGGGAGCTTACTGTTTTACCTCTGCATCCAGACCTTTTGCCTTTAGGGGGAGTGGTTTGATTACAGTACACTAAGTAGTGAATGTGAACTTAAGTAGCACTTTCGTCAATACTTTCCTTTGAACCTCCTTGGATTTATATATCATACAATGACTGGGGAGAACTTGTTCCTCTATCACTCACAGTCTTATTGCCATTTAGCACAGGCGCTGGGTTAATGAGCTGTGGAGGACAGCCAAGCCCTGCAGGGGAAGCTCTCATTCCAAAACCAAGTTTGAACAGGAGCAAGTGATAATCTACAGCACAATGTAAGAAGTTGGCATATCTGCAGCTATTGCTTACCAAAATTGTTCTGTGCCTTGAACATGTTTCCATAACCTACCTGACATCGAGGATGGCATAGTATATCAACACCGCCTTTCAAGACAAACTCTTTCAGATACTTAAAACAGTGTCACTGCACCAGGGGTGACAAACAATCAAGGAACTTTAAACCTCCTCAGACTAGGCCCTTCACATTGGTGGCACAGGACCATCATAGTAGTAATATGTGCAGAAAAAAGATTTACAAGGACGATGTGAAATTATAACTGTCAAGAAAGGATGAACAGGCTGTGTATTTATACTCCTGAAAAGTTAAAAACACTTGTTTAAAATTATGCCAAGATTTGATAGTGTTGACTCAGAGAATATTACCACTTACTGGAGAGCATCCATATATTTAAGGGGAAACTAGATAAGCATATGATGAAGAGAGAATACAGTAGAGATTATCCTGACAGAGTTAGGAAGGACAGAAGGAGGCTCACGTGAAACAAAATGACTAATATGGATGATTGAGTCGAATGGTCTGCGCCTGTACTCTATACTCAATTTAATCTTCTGTAAGATGGGACTTTCTGAGCAACGGTATGAGCCTTCATTGAAACTCTTCACCTGAACTTTGCTATCTGATAGCACATTCCACATTCTCACTTTCTTTGGTCAAACATTTTTCTTCTGAATTCACAATTTGATTTTTTTACTGTCTATGGTCTCTAGCTGTGGTAATATTCTCTGTATCAACAATACTAAATCTTGTATAATTTTAAGGACCTGTTTTAACTTTTTAAGAGTGTAAATACACCTTGTTCAGGGAATCATCATGGGGCCCTCAGGAAGTGTAGAATATTCAACAGTGTGAATCTCCCATTAACACATAAAGTCTATAAAGTAGGCATTCATTTTTTAAACCTATTTTCTCACACTTGCTGCAATACACAACTTTATCCAGTGTTCTTACCAGAAGTCAGGCTGTTTTATAAGTAATTCATGATTGATTGTTGATCCAAAAAGCAACCACAAGAATGCAGCTCAACAACTAAACACGTAGATTCAAGGCTAGTATTTTAAAGGGCAGTTATTAGTAGGGCTGCTTAAAATGACCTGGCAAACTTGATAAAATTAAGGGATAGGTCAACAAATATGCAGTGGGAGACTTCTACGGGGATATTTCAGAAGGCACAGAATAGATAAAATCCCAATGAGAAAGAAAAATTTCAAGAGGCAGACCCACCATCTGTGGTTAAATAAAAATGTTAAAGATAGTATCACATTTAGAGAAAAAAAATGCAATTACACAAAGATGGATGGCAGGTCAGAAGATTGGACAGAATATAAAGAAAAGCAAAGAATGTTGTAAGAATAAGAGAGGGAAAAATTAAAGTAGGACAGAAAACTGGCCAGACAGACATTAAACACGAACATTTCCAATAGACATTTAGACATTAAGAATTAACAAAGTGAGCGTTGGTTCACAGAAGGAAACTTTGAAGAATTAATAATGGGTAATAAGGAAATAGCAGATTAAATGAGCAGGTGTTTTGCATTTGTCTTCACTACAGAGGATACAGTTTACATCCCAGAAAGAGCTGTAAATCAAGAAATTCAAGAAAATTACAATTAGCAGGGAATTAATTATTGCAGCTGCGTGCTGACAAGTCTTCGAGTCCTGATGGACTTTATCCTGACATCATAAAGAAGTGGCTAGTGAAATAGTTGATGTGTTGATTCTAATTTTCTAAAATTCCCTAGCTTGAAAGAAAGTTACATTTGATTGGAAAATAGAAAACATAATTCCTCTATTCAGAAAGAGAGGCAGATTGAAAAGAGAAAACTACATGATGAAGATGTTAGAAACTACCACAAAAGGCAATAGCAGATCAGTTAGAAAAGTTCAAGGCAATCAGATTTATGATCATGGATTGGAACATCGATCACCTATGGCCAAAGCAATATTTAATTTCCATGTTTTTTTTAAAAGAAACTGATAGAACCAAAATTAAAGCAGATGAAAATTTAGTGGCTGGCTGGAGAAAGTGGTCCTGGAACATTATGCCTAACAGCTGCAAGTGTCAAAGAAAGTTCAAAGGGAGATGTACACTATAAATTGAATTGCAATTCCCTAGAAAGCACCTCGTATTGTGCACATGTTGGTTAAAAAAAGACAGCAATCTAGGCAAATGACTATTTGTTTTTTTCTTTTTTCAAGAACATGTGGGGGAAATGGTTAAAAGCAAGCTTCCACCATGGTCTGTATGTCTGTATGTATTAGTGGCCTGATGTACTAGTGTGTAGCATAGTGTCCTGTGAAGGCCACAGTTTTGTGAACAGCCATTAAATACCCCTTTCCTGTAGAGATAGGAAGGGAAAACCCAATCTCTCACTCTGAGTGCTGCCAGCCAGCAACCGTAAAACGGAACCAGGACAAAAGAATTTCAATCAACCTGCAAAGCCAAGAATCTTGAAATTCACTTTCACCTACCAATGTCAATGCTACTAGTAACAGCCACAGAGCTTTTTCATCCATTTTTCATGAATGGCTTAGAGTTTGGCTTGTGCATTTTCTTTTAGCTTTCATCTTTTTTGGCTCACATCTTATTTCCTATTCTGTGTGTCTGTTGTGTTATTATTACTTCTCACAGTTAGTAACCAATAAATCTACGTATTTGTTAAACTCAAATAAACTTGTTTAAGTTAGCTCCTTTTATTTATTTGGTCTGAGAGAAAGGTATCTACAAGGGCTCCTTTATAAGTTGAGTTTATTGTGACCAACTGAGGCAATGAGTAAATAAAGAATGGGGGCAAGTTCATCTCTTCTAAATGATGTCCCATGTATAACCAAAATAGCTTGTAGAACCTTGTTTAGGGTATAGTCACAGGCAGAGTAAACATGGTTTTGTGAAAGCCAATTTATTGGAGATCTTTGAAGAAATTATGTGTTATGAATAAAGGAGAACAGGTGAATACACTGTACCTAGAGTCCGAGAAGCAACTTAATAAGGTGCCACATCAAAATTTATTGCAGAAAATAGAAGCTTGTGGTGCAGGGGATAGATGATTTGATAGCTAACAGGAAACAGAGAGGAGGAATAAGTGGACATTTTTTGGTTGGCAGATATGATGAGTGAAGTACGACAGAGATTTTAACAACTTATATAAATGATGTAGATGAAAAGGCGGTACGGTGGCTCAGTAGTTAGCATTGCTGCCTCACAGCACCAGGGACCTGGGTTCAATTTCACCCTCGGGCGACAGTCTATGTGGAGTTTGCACATTCTCCCCGTGTCTGCGTGGGTTTCCTCCGGGTGCTCCAGTTTCCTCCCACAGTCCAAAGATGTACAGGCTAAGTGCACTGGCCATGCTAAATTGCCCATAGTGTTCAGGGATGTGTCGGTGGGTTATAGGGGGATGGGTTTGGGTGGGATGCTCCAAGGGTCAGCAAAGACTTGTTGGGCCGAAGGGCCTGTTTCCTCACTGTAGGGACGCTATGGTCTATGGACTGAAAGGATTGATGCTAAATTTGCTGATATAGCACAAATAGGGGTCACTATGATCTGAGTGATGTTGTAAATTCCTATTATCCAAATAGTGTCTGAATCCAATTGTATGATGTTTTATTCTGCAGGTTGGCTGTTGGGCAAATAAAATAGTTTTGTGTTTCTAATTGGTCCCTGATTTCCAAGAGTTCATGAGGCAGCCACCTTCTTTTGGCAAGTATATCAGTTAGGAGACATCTGGAACAAGAGGGAATCAGAATGAAATTACATGTGACTTCAGGGACTAACCTGGGAAAACCCTTAAGCAATTATGATAAATAAGTCATCATGTTATTTATTATATGTTGCCAAGACCATTAAGAATTCATATAATTAAGAAGTTAAGCTCCGAGTGAGTTAAGATTTATCCTAATGCCTGGATATGATTATTTCTATCATTTGGCATTTTGGACATGGAACACTTTCGCTGTGTTCAAAATGCTTTGTAAAACTGCATAGCTTAAGTACCGCGTGCTACAATGTGCAACATTGCATTCTGTACAGGAGGAAAGACTGCAGTGTACAGCAGTTCCCAAATAGACAAGCTGCAGTCCCAGAGGAGTCCACATATTGATAACTATACTATGATTGGTCACAGCCCAGGAGATTCAAAGCAGTAGTGCAAGGTCACTTTTAGAAGTGGGCATACAGTATTCTAATGAATAGGAATTTCCTTCAGGACATGATCTAAAGAAACACTCCCCTGAAAATTTCAACACTTGATGCTTTTGCCAGCACTTAGTTTACCTTTTCCTTATGTATACATAAACAATTTGTGATTTGTATACTATTGATTTTTAAAATAAAAATAAAAAATGAATATAATCAATATTATTACACTAGCTATTTAACTAATAATTAAACTTTTAAAATCTGTCTTTTGATGTCTCAGTTGATTTAATAATTGTAGTATTTGAGCTATGCACATCAATGGGTAGCTAACCACTTGATCTGCTGCTGACCCAAATAAATAACAGCCAGCCAAACCACTGCCTGCCAATACGGCAATCAATAATAGTCAGTCACCAAATCTAGCCATCAACCATCAAACAACGAGTATTTGTCAAATAACCAGTCACCACCAATTAACCAGTTGTCATCAAATAATCAGTCACCATCAAACAACCAACGATTATCATGTAACTAGTGATTATCAAATAACCAGCTACTATCTAATAACTGGTCATTAAGTAACAAGTGGCCATCAAGTGACCATTCATCATCAGTATCCAGCCAGAAAACAAGTCACCAGAAGTGTCTCATCCATTGACAAGAGATGGTTAAAGCTTAGAATTCCAGAAGAAGCTGATCACCTCTATCCATCAACAGCAACCAATCATCCATTTTTAGCCAAAAGAAGCCACTTGGTCAGCAATTTGATAACCAGACCGGAGGGTGAATGATCCCCACCTAACACAGACTGGTTTTAGTGCTTTCTCTAATGGAAAGTTGGATCGGGATCCTGGCATCATCCTACCCTCTTCTGGCTTTCACATGGATTGTGAACTAACTGTGGATACCTGCCCAGCTTTCAGACAACTCACTAACAATTACAATTTCATCATTCTTTAACCCAACATTCTAACATTTGCTGTCTGTGCATGGGCTCCACAATGTCTTTACTTTTTGTCAATTTGGAGGAGGCAAGTGTGCACTGGGAGATCATTGCCAACTCAAATTCACCTAATGACAACTGTGTAAAGCTTGAAACTGGCCAGCTAATGGTTAGCTACAGTGAAATAATAGCATTGTCAGGATTAGTTCTTTCAGCCTAATTTACTACTTCCTGTGAGAATCGCAGCATTGTCTATAACTATCGGTTATCTTGGAGACCACTCAGCTGAGTCTCAACTTCTTACTCATGAGACTTCCCTGCAACATGTGAGCTATCTGGGGTGCAGCAGCTCAGGTTGCTAAGGAATTTCACCCAGCCCAAGAGCCACAGTAACAGCAGCAGCAATTTTAGCGGCAGCTAGTTTATCTACAGTCGCATACAGATCCACAGGACACAGGGTGTAGAGACTGGGCACCAACTCAAAGAAGGCCACACATGCAGCACAGGAATTATAAGCCAAGGACCAGCTTCCTTGGCATGTCCAAAACAGAGTGCTTCAGAAGGTTCAAATTCCTGGAAAAGGTAACCTTCTGGAAGCAGATTCCACCCAAGAGGATCCGGTGACCATACATTGTGCATAACTGTCAAGGTCACCACAGACCTCAACCAATTTTCATCCGGTCCCTTTCAGGGATAGTCTGGTGACATTGGCAGAATTTCACAATGTGCAACCCAAAACTGTATCACCCAATTCACCATTGCCTTGTTTATGAAGGTTGCAAATTAAATCCATGATGAAGTGAGTCAAACCCAGAGGCCTGACAGGTTTTGCATTGGTTCAGGCAGTGATTGATTGCACTCATGGAATTTGAGTTGCTGTAAGATCAGCCAGGTTTCTGTATGAATTGGAAGCACTCTCACTCCATGAAAGTGCTGCTGGTTTGTGACCATGGCAAGATCGTCAAGCATGTCTGTGGCCTGTAACAAGCAAGCTGTCATGACTCTTTCATCATTCTGCAATCTCAGGACTGCATGTGCTTCCTGCATTGAATAGCCTCAGAGGTTGGCTCCTGGGAGGCAAGGGATACCCACTGAAAAGTTGGCTGCTAACCCTAGCGACAAAGCCCACTGCAAAGGTACAGGAGAGCTATAAGAATCATGTCAAGACCAGGGTTTAATAGAGTGAAGACAGTTCAGAAGAAGGGTCGCTGGACTCAAAATGTTAACTCTATTTTGTCTCCATAGATGCTGCCAAACCTGTTGAGTTTTTCTCGCAATTTCTGTTTTTATTTCAGATTTCTAGCATCCACAGTTCTTTGTCTTATAGTAATAAAGCAAGATGTGGCTTGCGTGAGATAGTTTCCAGGGTCTTTCAATAAGACCCAGTAAGGATCGCCAGAATTGTTGTGGTTTGTGGTACCCTTCACAACATTACAGTACAAAGAAGGCTGGAGCTAGTTTAAGAATAAGGCAGAAGGCAGGAAGCAGCTTCAAGGAAGAACTTGATGTGTCACTGTTGTCTTCAGCAATACACATCGCTGCCAGAAAAATACACCGTAGACTTATCCAGGCATGCTTCATTTCAGATGTTTTTGCAGTAATCCATCAAGCCCCCTCTGCTAGGGAACACTCCCCCATTCTTTATATGCTTTCCTTACTCCCTAAATGTCTCCTTCCTACAGCCATCACTCCCAATCATCACAGGCACACTCTCCCCTCCTTGCCAAGCCTTATCTGCTGTGAGGAATCAAATCTGGGTGAATTGGAGAAGGAACAGAAGTTGAAGGCATGATGATGCTGAATGCAAATAAACTTATACTATCATTGAAATAAGGATCATTAATGACTCATTGACAATGCTATACATATCCAAGTCAATCCCTTTGTCCAAGTAAGGCATCTTCCTCTTAGGATTCCTATTATTTCTATATGGTAAAACCCCTGTGGTTCAGCTGAGCTCTGATGTTTGTGTGAACTCAGTGAACAGAATGTAATGTTGATGATGGGGATCCCAACAATGGCCCTGAAAACAAAATGGAGAAGAGAGGTGGGGTGGACTGACACTCCGACAGTCAGTGGAACTCAGGGCTATATCATGTCAATTACAGTCAGTTAATTGACTACCTCCTGGGCTACTATTCTTATTCAGAACAACCATCTGTCCTCAATAATGACTGGACAATAGAGGGTCAGCAACTCAATAGCCTAAGCAGTGTCACTAAAGTATTGATCACTATTGGGGCCAAACCTGGAGGAACATGCAACCTCAGCTGTGGGATCTGGGGGACACAGAGAATTTCAGGCATGTGCCAATGAGGGGGTGAGGCAGAGGTTGATGACGGTAAACAATTCCGATGCCACTGAAAGTCCCTTCTGTAGGTTGAACAGTGCCTAAATAGGAAGGCAACCTATCCGTGAGTCAGTTATCAAGCTCCAAGAAGTGACCTGGCAGTCTCTGCTCGTGGTGAAGAGTCCACTGTCCACCATTGATAACATGCCTGTGACGTTGGTTCCATAAGTGGTTGAATTGACTTCTAGGTGGGAGAACAATGTGCCACCTTCTCCAGTGCTGGTACGTTTGTGTTTGGATCAGAAGATGATGTGCTCTCATTTCAGAGTTTTCTTCACAAGGTGACAATGTAGCTGTAAAAGTATTAGCACTATTTTAGCATAATGAGCCCTGCGTTTTCCCTTGTCCAGAGCTGGCTGGAAGCAGATAGCTTATCTCTGAGTCATTTGTGTCAACTTTGACTGGAATGTCTACACAATGTACATGATTCAGAACCTGTCGGAAGTACGATCCTGTAATTAGTCTTGAACATTTTATAAGTCCAACAAGGTTATTTATTTATAAAAAAAACATAATTTAAATTTGAAAATTTAAAGAAGAGAATACAGCTTTCTTTGGGATTTCACAGTTGTGACACCAATTTTCTGTATTTTCCAGAACTGTTCCTACCGTATGAAATTTGAAAGGGTTAACGCTGACGAGTGCATTAAGCTTCACCCAAAATCATGTGATATAAGACTGGATGGGGAGAATAGCTCTGGATCTCAAAGGAGATAGACTTATAGTCTAAGGGTCTGTCACTTGTACCTGATTACCATCATACAATGAGCGACATCTTGATTCAGGTAAGACTCTTTGTCAGGTTTATTGCAGTTCCAAAGAGATTTGTCTTTGGCGCCAGCCATTCAGATGGTGCTAGAAGCAGAAATCAGAAAATACAAATCAATCTTAAGTGAAAATTATTAACCTTATCAGGGAGAGGAACAGAATCCATTCAGTTATCAAGGTACCAATACTCTAAAGTCACAGGTGAGAAGTCAATACAGAAAATAGGTAAATAGCAGATACTAAGTGCCAGTTCTGTGGAACAAGGAAGCCTCACAGGCACAAGCAGTGTCAAAATATTAAAAATAGAATGCTGTATATATAAAGCAGTAGGTTACTTCCAGAAGATGTACAGAAGTAGGACACATTTACAAAGCAGTAAAAGGTCAATAGTTACTCACAAAGTTATTGATGAGGTCGAGCAATGTACTTTAAAAGAGAAATGAAATTTATCCCTGATTTTGCAAGGCAATCATTTTGACAGCTACTGAGAAACAAGAAGGCTTTTATGTCAATGGATACCCCATTAATTTTAAAATTAATACTGAGAAGACTCTCGCTATGTTATCAGGACGTAAACTATGGGTGAAGAAACAGAGGTTGCACCTAATGAAAGTGAACCTACCTGGTCTGAGAGTCATAGATTTCAAGAGTAAAGGTTTGCTGCAAACAATTCTGCAACACAGGTGTTGGAAGATTGAGAGTGTATAGGTGTTTCTTAATTAGAATTCCATTCTTTGCAGGAATGCTTGTCCTGAGCTTCACAGTATTCAGAAGGAGTTAAACTGGTTAGAATAATGAGCAAATTAGCTGAGAGATATTCAGCCATGTTACAATTGTTTAAGGAGCTCTGATCACAGAAAAACTGGCCATGGAGCAACCAGTCATGGAACCAGGAGTCAAAGAAGTTTTAGTTGTTGAACAACCAATCAAAGGACAACTTGGAGAAGATTTCAGAGATCTCCCCAGACTCATTTTCCAAGAATGAAGCATCAGTACCAATGACAGAGATTATGCAAAGCTTGTAGCAATCCTCAAATAGTGTGACTGAGAAAATGACATGTTTGGTTGCAAATATCCTAATTAACAAGTTGAACTGCAGAATGTACCAATTTTCAGACACATTTACCAGCATTTATTAGAATGAAGATTTGCTTGGAGCTGGAAAGTGGCTGCATATGATTCCATGGAAACCAGCATTGAGTTGGAATGACCAAAGTCTGTAGATTCAGGATACTTTCAAGAAGAATTGTCAGGTTCAAAGATCCAGGATATTGTCAAGGAAGAAAATACCTGCTTCAGAGAGCAGCCAACTTCTATGATGGACATTCATGAGATCAAAGGTGCTCTGAATGACATTTTGGAGCAATGACCTGTTTCAGCAGGGACACATTTCTTCTTAGAATTCATCTGTCACTCCTTACTTTGTGTTATTGCATGCGCAACTCTGGAAGCATCACAACGTCAGTTCTGGGCATGCCAGTGGGTGTCGATGGGACTGTTCGATGGAACATTATTAGACTTGCCGTGGAATGCACACTCGTGCAGTAATACCACCCTCTTCTGCTCTCATATGTTCTTCAGCACACCCACTCCCATTACAGGTCTGGTAGCACCTTCCCCCTACCACTGCCCCACTTTTACAGATTTCTCCTCATGCTGAAGTACCCCTTAAATTTTCACCAGGAGTTGGTCACTGTGTGCAACAAAAGACTTGAGGACAAACTTGGGCAATAAAGTGACATTAGTAACATGGACATAAAATTAGCTGAGTGACAGGAAACAAATATAATGGTCAATGCTTGTTTTTTTGTTTGGAATGGAAGAATATGCACACTGGAATTCCCCAGTGATCACTGTTCAAACTCCCGCACTTCTTGATAGATATTAGTCTATATTTCTGTGCACAGGGATCAATTTCTAAATTTACAGGTGATACATAAGTTGGAAGTATTGTGAATGTGAGGATAATAGAAGTTCAAAAGGATGTAGACGGGTGGGAAAGTGTTGGTAGTATGAGCAGAGAAAAGGTGGATTAAATTTAGCACAGAATGTAAACTGATTCATCTTGGTAAAAAGAATGCAGAGATAATTGAAAATAAAGGTACAAGACAAAAATTGGTGCAGGACCTGAATGTACATTTGCATAAATCATTGAAGACAAGGGGAGTGGGAGAGCAGGTTGAGTGATTGATTCATAAAACATACAGTATCCTTGGCTTTACTAATAGAGGCATAGAGTACAAAAGCAAAGAAGTAGCCTGTAGAAAACAATAGTTTGACCTCAACTAAAATGTTGTGTCCAATCTGGGCACTGCACTCTGGGAAAGACATGAAGCCATTGGACAGGATACAGAGAAGATTCAGAAGAATGGTTCTAGCGATGAGTAAATTCGGTATGTAAATTGAAAAGTTTGGATTGGACTATAAAGTTTGGGAAAGTTGAGTCTGCTCTTTTTGGAGAAGAGAATGCTGAAGAGATTTGATTGAGATTTTAAAATTATGAAGGTCTGGACAAAGTAGATAGGAAGAAACTGTTCTCATTAGTGGAAGGATTGAGAACCAAAGGGTACAGATTTAAGGTCATTAACAAAAGAAGCAATGGGTGACAGAGAGGGAAAACCTTTTTCCTGCAGCGAGTGGCTAGGATCTGGAATACATTGCTTGAGATTGTGGAAA
Organism: Rhincodon typus; assembly: GCF_021869965.1. Taxonomy (NCBI): domain Eukaryota; kingdom Metazoa; phylum Chordata; class Chondrichthyes; order Orectolobiformes; family Rhincodontidae; genus Rhincodon; species Rhincodon typus. The sequence continues at coordinate 45,569,047 of NC_063345.1, forward strand.
AGCAGGGTGACTAAAGGTTTCAAAAGGAATTGGATCTTTTTTGTAAAAAAGAAGAATTTGCAGAGCTATGGGGAAAAGCCAGAGTGGCACAAGCTGAATTGTTTTTCAGAGGGCCAGTACAAATACAACAGGCTGAATGGACTCCTGTGCAGTAACATTCTATGAACACACACTGTGCTGTTAGTGTAATTGCTTTGTAGCAAACATTAATCCAAGGCAAAAAAAAATGTCGGGAAAACAGCAATGCAACAATTAACTATCAAATAGCTAATCTCTTTGCCAACATTGATAATTTATTCAAAAGCTTAATGAGCTGCCCTGGGTTTATTTGTTTTCTGAATAAGAGACTGGTACACCTGGCATTCTGCCACTGTGCCACTTTAACCCATAAATCTTTTAGGAAACCATCACCTTCAGAAGGTGCTCAATAATTAGTGGCTGGAGTCAGCAACAAAGTGCTGGAATTTATTTCACTGCAATATTAAGTCTTATTTGTTGCCATTATTTAAAACTTGCTTTGATAAATGTTTCACCTCCTTTCTTGTCTCATCTTGGCCGTTTCCTGTGCTGTACATTATTAATTTATTACCATTATCTTGACACATATTTGAAACCTATTTTTGGTTCCAAATAAATTAATAATTCATTGTTATCTCCCATTATTCTCTCTGTGTTGTTTTGTGTTGTTCAATGAAATCAATCAATACAACTATAAAAGAGGGAGAAAAAGAATGAGATGGATAAAAGAAAGTTTATAAAAAAGGAAAAGACAAGAAGGAAGAGAAGAAGAGAAGAAGGAAGAAAATCTCCAGTCCTTCTGAAAATGACACCCGGGAAAACCAATGTTTTGGAACACGCAGCTGAAAACTGAGCAATAAGGATATGCTTTTGCTGTATATCCAACCAAAAGCACTGCCGCATAAACTATTACAACCAATCCCTGATGGACATGGCATAATACACCCAATCCACATTTAGTCCTTTAAATAAAGTGTATGATCCACCTCTTTCTTTGAAATGATGTAGGATTACATTGTGCATAAAGTTGTTGATACTCCACAAGACCACCCTCCTAGCTAAAATATATTTAGCAAACTCTCCCTCTTCATATAATGGGCTAGACATTCATTGGTGTGCATTAATGCACAAGTAGGTGCCTCAGATTAATACAGTCTCATTATTTGTAGAAGGACCCTGCCATTGAACAGTGCACATTTCTCACCATGTGCAAAACCATATCAACAATTCCATACGTATGTTCTTGCAGGTACTCTGCCATAATGCCTTACTGTGGTGCATCTTATGTCAACATAAAACCTTTGTACCATGCTGCACAAAAAGCACTGTGGAAAATTACAGTGTACCAATATAGACAGGAGTACAATAAAGAGCATATTGTGGGCGCACACTTCATCCGAATGTTAATAATATCTTAAAACTGACACATAGGCCTGTCAATGGGCAACCATTTTTTCTGATGCAGATAGTATACAAATTTTGTGTTCCCAAACCAGTTAAATTAATTCTCTATAAAGCCAGCACCAACTGCACTGCTTATAGCTACATACATGAATGGAGGGCCCAAAATCCACAACTTAACTTTCACAACTTAACACCAACCTGCACCTTTTAAAGTAACAATATAATCTGACTGTAACAGATGCTGGAACTGGTAGCCGATGAAAGTGTAAACTCGTAAAGATGACTGAGTTATTGCACAAGATGGCAGAACGTGGACCCTAAGATTTTCCAAAGTTGCAATGGTACCTTAGTTGCAGAGAATCTGAGGAGGAAAGAGTTCATCCATCTTTAATATCCCAAAAAACTCTAAAAGTGCAGTAGCAATGTTGAATATTTTCCGTCCACTACCACCCTTTGTCTTCTAAGGGTCAGCCAATTCTGAATCCAATCTGCCACATTTACTCCTATCCCTTGCCTCCTTACCCTCTGCATGAGCCTACCATGGGGAACCTTATCAAACGCCTTACTTAAATCCATGTATACCACATCCACTGCTCTACCTTCATCCTCGTGTTTGGTCACCTCTTCAAAGAATTCAATAAGGTTTGTGAGGCATGATCTACTCCTCACAAATCCATGCTGACTATCATGAATCAAACTGTGCCTTTCCAAGTGATCATAAATCCTATCTCTCAGAGCCCTTTCCAATAATTTGCCCACCACTGACGTAAGACTAACTGGCTTGTAATTTCTGGAGTTATCCCTATTCCCTTTTTTCAACAAGAGAATGATGTTCGCCTCTCTCCAATCTTCCGGCACTATACCCGTGGACAGTGAGGATGAAAAGATCATCGCCAAAGGCCCTGTGATCTCTTCCCTCGCTTCCCATAGAATCCTTGGAAACATCCCATCAGGCCTGGGCGACCTATCTATCTTCAAGTTCCTCAAAATTCCTAGTACATCTTTCTTACTAACATCGACCTCCTCTAGCCTACCAGCCTGTTTCACACTGTCCTCCTCTTCAACTACGTCCCTCTCAGTTGTGAATACTGAAAAAAAGTATTCATTAAGGACCTCTCCTTTCTCTTTAGGCTCCGTGCACAAATTCCCTTTACAATCCTTGATCGGCCCTACCCTTTCTCTGGTCATTCTCTTATTCCTCATGTATGTGTAAAAAGCCTTGGAGTTTTCCTTGATCCTATCTGCCGAGGTTTTCTCATGCCCCCTTATAGCTCTCCTAAGCCCTTTCTTCAGCTCCTTCCTGGATAACTTGTATCCCTCTAGAGCCTTTTCCGTCCCTTATTTCCTAAACCTTATATAAGCATCCTTCTTCCTCTTAACCAGTCGTTCGAACTCTCTTGAGAACCAAGGCTCCCTCACTCGACCGCATCTTCCCTGCTTGCTAGGGACAAACATATCGAGCACACGCAGTATGCATTCCTTAAACAATCTCCACATTTCAATAGTGCTCTTCCCTGACAGCATCTGTTCCCATTTCATGTTACCCAGTTCTTGCCTAACAGAATTGTAATTACCCTTTCCGCAATTATAAATCTTACCCTTCTGTATGTACCTATCCTTTTCCATGACTATTGTAAAAGTAACAGAGTTATGATCGCTACTGCCAAAATACTCTCCTACCAACAGGTCTAACACTTGGCCTGGTTCATTGCCAAGCACCAAATCCAAAGTGGCCTCTCCTCGTGTTGGTCTATCTACGTACTGTGTCAGGAATCCTTCCTGAACACACCGGACAATATCCATTCCATCTAAACTATTACAACTGAAAAGTTTCCAATCAATATTTGGAAAGTTGAAGTCACCCATAATTACAACTTCTGCACCTTTCCAGTATCTGCCTCCCAATCTGCTCCTCCACTTCTCTGCAACTATTAGGGGGTCTGTAAAAACAAAAACCCCAACAAAGTGACTGCATTTTGACTACAGGACACAGTGGTGTTCCATAACAAAAAGGTGTTAAACTCTTACAACCGTCAAAGAGTGTATTTGTGTTCACTGCTATTGTAGTTCAAAGAGCCAATCACTGACATCCCAACTGGGAAGGCTATGGTTAGTTGCTGCCGCCCTCCCATCTCCTCCCACTATTGCTTTGCATCTATCATTTCCATCTTCCCCTGCTAGGTAGCTCACCAGAAAGTAGCAAGTTCTGTCACTCTCATAATGTCATGGCTGTCCAGCATGTTGCAGACCTCAGTGAATTGTCTGAATTGTCACATCCTCTCTGGCACATACTGCAGGACCGCTCTACAGTAATCTATAAATAAAAGCATTTGAATCATACACCATTGAATTACTCAAGCATAGAAAAAAAAGCCATTCAACCTGCGAACCCATGCACGAACTCTGCAAGAGCCATCCTACTACCCTGCCCATTCTCCGGAATGCTGCAAAAATTTTCCTTTCCTTGACCTATCTAACTCCCTTTTGAAAGTCTTGATTTAAATATGTTTCCACCATCCTTTGCACAGTGCATTCCAAATCATTGTATTTACTATTTAAACAAAAAGAATTTTGGTAATGGCACCTCTGGCTGTTTTGCCAATATGTTCTACATTATATTTCTCTGCATTAAATTTCATTTTCCACGTAATCAAGAGACAGCCTTGAAGTGTTCACATTGAAAATTATCCTGCTGGCATCAAACCAGCATAACACTCTGATGCTATCAAAATGCACTTTCAGCATACTTGCAGCACATTGCTTGTGTCTTCACTATCAGCATGATCAAAGAGAAGCCTATCAGAGCCAACACTAAGATGATGGATTTTGTATGTAATTTTGATCTGAAACACAACACATAGTGCTAAAGATATGGGCACTACACAATGAAAGTTGCCAACCTCTAATTTAGCAACATAGCTCACACATACCAGACTACAGTACTGTAGTATGCAATGAGAATGAACATCAACGCTGTACAACAGGCATATAAGCTATCACACCAGAATTACAATATTGGTGTACTCAATCATATTTGTAATACTGCTGTACACAATATACACTAGGACTGCAATAAAATCCTTGGTTTACAGGACAGACTAACATTGGATTTTGCAATCTGCTGCAAAGTGATGACACTTACCGCAGACCTCAAAGAAAATGCCCACCAAGGTTTCGCAATCTCTTTAACATTGATTTCCCCTTTTCTAATGTCAGCTTAAATCGGGCACCAAGTCAAGGGGATCATCAGGTATCTATCACCAATGACGTCATCAAGCATGTGGTAAACAGCCAATCATATTTTTGTATTCTCACCAAGAGTAAACCAGGAAGGAAAGGTACCAGTGTTCTTCTACTTTAATTAAAATTTGGCATACCACAAATATAACATGAATTGTTCACATCTAGTGATGCTGTTCAGCAGCAATTTATCATAGCATGTATTTTAAAACTCAGTTACACCTCACTTAACAATGCAACTGTTTTTAAGGGTATTTAAAATGCACTAACAGCATAAAAGGACAATTTTGTTAGTTCAATTATATCTACTTCATTGTAATCTGAGACTTTTCAACAATCCTCCAGATGTTGAAAATTAACTGTGCATTTGAACTCCAGATTTTGTTGTCTGTTTCAGAGGAATGCTGACAAAGAATGCTAGCATTACCACCATAAAATCTTGGCAAATATACCTGGACGATACATTACCCCATCAGTATACATCAAGCCTGTAGTACAATAGAAAGAAGGGAACAAATTAAAATGTCAATGGCATGGATCTTTCAATCAGCAGTGAAGGCTTATTTGCTTTAAAAGTATAATCATTTGTTTTTTGTTGTCCATACTGGGGACTTGTTCTCCCAGCTGGAGCAGGGATCCACTGGGGAGTGAGGAGAGAGGCCTAATGGTGAGGTATAATTAGGGGAGGTGTCATTGCTAGACTATTCATCCAGAAACTCAGCTAATGCTGTCAGTACCTGGGTTAGAATCCCATTGTGGCAGGTGGTGGAATTTGAATTCAAATAAAAAAAATGGAATTAAGGCAATACTAATGACCATGAAATCATTGCCAATTGCTGGAAAAACCCATCTGGTTCACAAATGCCCTTCAGGGAAGAAAATCTGTCATCCATGCCTGGTCTGGCCTACATGTGACTCCAGACCCACAGAAATGTGGTTGGCTCTCAATTGACCTTTGAAAAGGCCTAGCAAGCCATTCAGTTGTACCAATCACTACAAAGTTTCAAAGAAATGACACTGGATGAATCATTTGGCATTGACTTAGGCACCGGAAAAGACAACAGCAGAAGCAGCCCTGTCAACCTTGCAAAGTTCTCTTTACTAACATCTGGGGCTTAGTGCCAAAATTGGGAGAGCTGTCTCACAGACTAGTCAAGCAACAGCCTGACATAGTCACACTCATGAAATTATACCTTACAGACCATGTCCCAGACATCATCTTCATCATCCCTGGATATGTCCTGTCCCAGAGGTGGTCGCACACTGGTATCGGATGGGAGTCCTCAACATTGACTCTGGACCCCATGAAGTCTTATGGTTTCAGGTTAAACATGGGCAAGGAAACTTTTGCTAATGAATCCTTCCTTGTCTGATGAGGCATTTCAGTACATATTTGAAGACTAGTGACCAATTTAAGGAAGCAAAGGAAGAATTTAGACTCAGAGTTAATATTAAAGGTATTACAATCCAAATCTAAGGCAATTACTTTTGCTTCATTTGGTAACAACGCATTCCTATCTCTAAAATTTTCTGAATGGCAGCATGCATATTTTCAATTACAGTTAGGTGAATCCAAAATTTTGCACATTGCCATTCTCGATAAATAACAAAGTTAAGATTTTTCTGACACCCCGAGGAGGAGTTGTGTTGAGCCATTCAGCTCTGAGAAAATATATGGCAGAAATAGTTGTTAATGATACACCTCGTCCACTATCCTTTGGCATTATGTTTAAAGGAATGTTTCCAGTCATCCAAAGTCAGCAACCATACCTCTGGAGCTATTTCTATTTCTGAGTGAGCTCCCCTAGCCAATCTGTTCCAGTACAATTACAACATCTATCCGACAAAGTGGATAATTGCCCAAGTATGTCCATAAAAAAAATGACAAATCCAACCCAGTCAATTACCACCCTATCAGTCTACTCTTGATCACCAGTAAAGTGATGGAAGGTGTCATCAACAGTACTATCAAGCAGCACCTGCTCAGCAATAACCTGCTCAGTGATGCCCAGTTTAGTTTCTGCCAGAACCCTCTCAGCTCCTGACCTTGTTACAGCCTTGGTTCAAACATGGACAAAAGGGCTGAATTCCAGAAGTGAGGTGAGAGTGACTGCCCTTGACATAAAGGCTGCATTCGACCAAGTGTGGCATCAAGAAGCCCTCATAAAATTGGAATCCATGGGTATCAGGTGGAAAATTCTCCGGTGGTTAGAGTCATACCTGGCACAGAGGAAGATGGTCGTCGTTGTTGAACGTCAGTCATCTCAGCTCCAGGACATCTCTGCAGGAGGTCCTCCGGCTAGTGTCCTAAGCCCAACCTTCTCCAGCTTCCAACATAACGCCAGAAATAGGGATGTTCACTGATGATTACACAATGTTGAGCACCATTCACGACTCCTCAGATATGAAAACAGTCCATATCCTTATGAAACAAGATCTGGACAATATCCAGGCTTGGGCTGACAAGTAGCAAGTAACATTTGCGACACACAAATGCCAGGCTATGACCATCACCAATAAGGGACAATCTAACTACTGTCCCTTGACAGTAGTTACCATCACTGAATCCCCTGCTATCAACATCCTGGGGGTTACCATTGACCAGAACCTCAGTTGGACTCACCACATAAACGTATTGGCTGCAACAACAGGTCAAAGCTATCGCATCGAGTAACTCACCTCCTGACTCCCCAGAGCCTGTCTACCATCTATTAGTCAGGAGTGTGATGGAATACTCCCCAATTGCCTGGATGGGTGCAGCTCCAACAATACTCAAGAAACGTGACACCATCCAGGACAAAGCAGCCTGCTTGATTGGTACCACATCCACAAGCATCCACTCCCTCCATCACCAATGCTCAGTAGCAGTAGTGTGTACAGTCTACAAGATTCACTGTAGATATTCACTAAAGATCTTCAGACAGCACCTTCCATCTAGAAGGACAAGAACAGCAGATACATGTGAACACCACCATCTGCCCCTCCAGGCCACTCACGATCCTGACGTGGAAATATAGTGCTGCTCTTTCACTGTTGCTGGAACCCTTCAAAATCCTGGAATTCCTTCCCAAAGGGCATTATGGGTCTACCCACAGCAGGTGGATTGCAGTGGCTCGAGAAGGCAACTCACTGCCACCTTCCCAAGGGCAACTAGGATGGACAATAAATGCTGGCCCAGCCTGTGATGGTCACATCCCACAAATGAATAAAAAAAATTCCGGTGAAGCCATGCCTCCAGTGACATCATGAGCTGAAGACATGTTTCTTCAAGATGGTCTTCTGTTCAATGATGAGCAAGGGATTTTAACTTTTTTGTTTAAAATTTGAAGTCATTTTAAATCTTTTGCTTCCAGCTCTCTCCACTCAGGTCCCCATCCCTGTAGTTCAGCTCACCACCTCTTCTAGCACCTTTTATTAGTCAGTGCTTCGAGTATAGGAGTTGGGATGTCACGTCGCGGCTGTACAGGATATTGTACAGGCCGCTTTTGGAATACTGCATTCAATTTCTGTCTCCCTGCTGTAGGAAAGATGTTATTAAACTTGAAAGGGTGAAGAAGAGATTTACAAGGATATTGCTGGGATTGGAGAGTTGGAGCTTACACAGAGAAGCTGAAAAGGCTGGGGGCTACTTTCCATGGAGCATCGGAGGCTGAGGGGTGACTTTATACAGCTGCATAAAATCATGAGGGGCATGAGTAGGGTGAATAGACAAGGTCGTTTCCTCAGGGTAGGGGAGCCCAAAACTGGAGGGCATAGGTTTAAGGTGAAAGGGGAAAGATTTAAAAGGGACCTAAGGGGCAACTTTTTCATGCAGAGGGTGGTGTGAGTATGGAATGAGCTGCCAGAGGAAGTGGTAGAGGCAGATACAATTACAACATGTAAAAGGTGTCTGGATGGGTACATGAATAGGAAGGCTTTAGAGAGACATAGACTGAGTGCCGGCAAATGGGACTAGATTAATTTAGGATATCTTGTCAGCATGAATGAGTTGGACCAAAGGGTCTGTTTCCATGCTGTTTATCTCTATGACTCTATGACCCTCACAATTTCTGGCTCCATGTACCAACAGCCCTCACCCTGGATGTATTTATCCTCAACTCCAGCCACCTCTTTATCTGACATCGGTTGGAATGAGGAGCTAGGCATGTTAAGGAAGGGGGTTGGTTCGCCAGACAGTCTAGTCTTCCTTGTGTTAGAGGGGGTGGGTGGCTAGGGTCTGGAAATGTTTTCATACTCCTCTTGATTTAAAGGGATGCCCTCCCCAATTAGTTCCATGACAGCTAGGATAGGCCTGAAATAGATCAAGGTGAATATTGAGCCAAGAACGGAATAATCAGCCCAAGTAAAACAAAGATGAGTCCAGGCCTAATCATCAGCAAGGATTCCTGGGGAAACTTTTCAGACAAACCACAATTTCTGAATTTAAGTGTAACTGTACTGGAATATAGTTGTCACTCCCATGATCATTGCTCACAGAGGGCTGCAATATTCTGGGCCACACCTCCATTAATAGGCAGGTTGGTCATAGAGCACTCGCCCTGGAGAATGCTCCCCAGGTCTATGATATTCTGTTCTCTATCTCCCTGTAGAGTTCTGCAGCATGTTTGGATCATCTATTTTACCACTGCAATTGCTGCATGTCCTCAGTGAGAGAACTTCCAGTAAACGTGTTGTACAAATGGTAACAGTTGCCACTATTCTCATAATCCCCCCCAAAGCAAGGTGAGAGTCATGTCCTAGGTGTGTTTTGACACCTCACAGACTGGAAAGCCTAGCCTGGCTGTGGAAACTCCAGCTAGAGAAAAGACCCATGGCTCTTACATCCTGTATATGTTGGTCACCTTTCTGCATCACTTTCATGAATTGCCTGTGTCCGGCCTACTATGTGACTGTTTCAGGGCAACTACCCTGCTGTTATACTGATGGAACTAGGTATGAATGCTATCCTTGAATGCTATCTCTGTGGCTTTGCCTGGCCAAAAGCTAGGCCAGTGGCTCACTGGGTGATGAGAGGGAGTACAGGCACAAATTGCTGATATAGTGAGACAGGTATCCTGAGGGATGGGTTTTGTCTCCTTGTAATGGAGGAAGATGCTACATTTGGCTTGCCTAATTGAGGCTTTAGGATCAATGGTAGAGGTAATGAGGAATGCCCATTCACACTGGGAGTGCCCTAAATGGCCCAAGGGCTGGTTGGTAGTCCTTCTCCCACTCAATCCATAATGGCACCTTGCTGGATCTCTGAGGACAAGAGCTCTTGGAGGGATGCTCCAGGCTCCATGTTTTCCTCCTGCCTTGCCAATGATAATTGAGCTTAAGGCCAGAGTAACAGAACGCAGGTCAGTTGTGTCAAATGACAGACATGACTCTTCATGGTGGTTGCCGAACTCTCCATAGAGGAAGACATTCATTCAGATGCCATGGCCACAATGGAAATCTAAGCTTGTTCCACAAGTTGCACAAGGTTCTATGCAGTCTCTGCTACATCTACTAGATTCCCTCACAATGTCTTCTCACTTGGATTTCTCTTGGAATTAGTGGGAGCAAACTGCCTAGTTGCAATGACAGATTCCATCACAATGATAACAAGGTGTAGAGCTGGATGAACACAGCAGGCCAAGCAGCATCAGAGGAGCAGGAAGGCTGACATTTCCGGCCTAGACCCTTCTTCATTTGCTTTGAGCTACTCAGCATATTATACTCCTCCTTTCTATGCAGAAATGGAGGTATTGTGGACAGTATCTTGCAGTTTATTCCATTTGTTTTTGCTTTGGGTATAGCATTGGAACTTAGGGCACTCATGAGATTCCCTGTGGCCACAGTGAAAAAGCTATTATCAGTCTAGAGCTAAGGATAGGGTCCCTCAGCTGCTGGGATGTACCCATGACATGATTACCAGCACATGCCACTGATTCTTTACCTCTCTATCCTTATGAATCCTCTCAAATCTGTGTGAGTACAACTATGCTGTTGGCAGATGAGGGAGAAACTGATTAACGTGCATCCTCTGGGTTTTCATTAAAAGTAGATTTTTCCCTTTTCTATCAATAGCCACAGCCTGCAGTGAAGAACAACAAGCAAGGTGTTATGGAGCAGATAGGTCTACAGGTGTTGAGGGTTTCAAAATAAAATAGAAATTGCTGGAGAAACTCAGCAAGTCCGGCAGCATCTGTTGAGAGAAAGCAGAGTTAATATTATGGGTCCAGAGACCCTTCTTCAGAACATTTTGTGAAATTTAATTATGTCACCCCTTAATGTTCTAAATCATGGGAACAAGCTAGCCAGTCCAACCAATCTTCATAAGACATCCCATTCATTCCTGGTATCAATCTTGTTAACCTCCCCTCAACCACCTCCAACACATTTACATCTTTCCTTAAATAAACAAATCAAAACTCCACGCAGAATTTGAAATGGTTTCAGAGATAGTAAGAACTGCAGATGCTGGAGAATCTGAGATACCAAGGTGTAGAGCTGGATGAACACAGCAGGCCAAGCAGCATCAGAGGAGCAGGAAGGCTGACGTTTCGGGCTGAGACCCTTCTTCAGAAATGGGGGAGGGGAAGGGGGTTCTGAAATAAATAGGGAGAGAGGGGGAGGCGGTTAGAAGATGGATAGAGGAGAAGGTAGGTGGAGAGGAGACAGACAGGTCAAAAAGGCAGGGATGGAGCCAGTAAAGGTGAATGTAGGTGGGGAGGTAAGGAGGAGATAGATCAGTCCAGGGAGGACGGACAGGTCAAGGGGGCGGGATGAGGTTAGTAGGTAGGAGATGGGAGTGGGGCTTGAGGTGGGAGGAGGGGATAGGTGGGAGGAAGGACAGGTTAGGGAAGCAGGGACAAGCTGGGCTGGTTTTGGGATGCGGTAGGGGGAGGGGAGATTTTGAAGCTTGTGAAGTCCACATTGATACCATTGGGCTGCAGGATTCCCAAGCGGAATATGAGGTGCTGTTCCTGCAACCTTCAGGTAGCATCGTTGTGGCACTGCAGGAGGCCCAGGATGGACATGTCGTCTGAGGAATGGGAGGGGGAGTTGAAATGGTTCGCGACTGGGAGGTGCAGTTGTTTAGTACGAACCGAGCGTAGGTGTTCTGCAAAGCGGTCCCCAAGCCTCCGCTTGGTTTCCCCGATGTAGAGGAGGCCACAACGGGAACAGCGGATACAATATACCACATTAGCAGATGTGCAGGTGAACATCTGCTTGATGTGGAAAGTCTTCTTGGGGGATGGGGGGGAGGGGGGAGGTGTAGGGGCAGGTGTAGCACTTCCTGCGGTTGCAGGGGAAAGTGCCGGGTGTGGTGGGGCTGGAGGGGAGTGTGGAGCAGACAAGGGAGTCCCGGAGAAAATGGTCCCTCTGGAAAGCAGATAAGTCCTGTCCTCGTTTTTCAAGGACCGCAACTTCACCCCTCAGTGGTCAAGAATGCCCTCGACCGTGTCTCCTGCATTTCCTGCAACTCATCCCTCACACCCCCTCCCCGCAATAACAACCAAAACAGAATCCCCCTCGTCCTCACGTACCACCCCACCAACTTCTGGATCCAACGCATCATCCTCCGACACTTCCGCCATCTGCAATCCGACCCCACCATCAAAGACATTTTTCCCTCCCCACCCCTATCTGCTTTCCAGAGGGACCACTCTCTCTGGGACTCCCTTGTCCGCTCCACGCTCCCCTCCAGCCCCACCACACCCGGCACTTTCCCCTGCAACCGCAGGAAGTGCTCCACCTGCCTCTACACCTCCCCCCTCACCCCCATCCCAGGGCCCAAGAAGACTTTCTACATCAAGCAGATGTTCACCTGCACATCTGCTAATGTGGTATACTGTATCCGCTGTTCCCGTTGTGGCCTCCTCTACACTGGGGAAACCAAGTGGAGGCTTGGGGACCGCTTTGCAGAACACCTACGCTTGGTTTGCACTAAACAACTGCACCTCCCAGTCGCGGACCATTTCAACTCCCCCTCCCATTCCTCAGATGACATGTCCATCCTGGGCCTCCTGCAGTGCCACAACGATGCTACCTGAAGGTTGCAGGAACAGCACCTCATGTTCCGCTTGGGAATCCTGCAGCCCAATGGTATCAATGTGGACTTCACAAACTTCAAAATCTCCCCTCCCCCTACCTAATCCCAAAACCAGCCCAGCTTGTCCTCGCCTCCCTAACCTGTCCTTCCTCCCACTTATCCCCTCCTCCCACCTCAAGCCCCACTCCCATCTCCTACCTACTAACCTCATCCCGCCCCTTTGACCTGTCCATCCTCCCTGGACTGAACTATCTCCTCCCTAACTCCCCACTCACCTTTACTGGCTCCAACCCTGCCTCTTGACCTGCCTGTCTCCTCTCCACCTATCTTCTCCTCTATCCATCTTCTATCCGCCTCCCCCTCTCTCCCTATTTATTTCAGAACCCCCTTCCCCTTCCCCATTTCTGAAGAAGGGTCTAGGCCTGAAACGTCAGCCTTTCTGCTCCTCTGATGCTGCTTGGCCTGCTGTGTTCATCCAGCTCTACACCTTGGTATTACAGAATTTGAAATGTTGGCATTGCCAATGTCCTGTATAACTGAGGCATAAAGTCTTGCATCTATGTTCAATTGCTCTCATAACAGATGATAGCATCCCATTCTTATACCTGATTATGTTCTGTACCTGCATACAAACCTTTTCCTCATGCATCCCATGCCAGTACTGGCCACACATTCCAACTGATAGCCAACTGTCACGTGGTTTGACCTCTGTTGCCTTAAGGTACAGACGCCGATAAACAGTTCCCAGTCGGACCTTTCTCCCCATTTACAAAGTCCAGTTGCTTGATACTCTCATGAGAGGCCCTGCCGTGTAATGCCACATTGCTACTTTACACTGATTGATTGGAGGTGGCCATTCAAAAAGTTGTGGCACTGAACCCAAGATTGTGATTGTACGCCATGGCTGTTCACCATCTCTGTGTTCTCCATCTAGGACACCTTGTTCAAGTAGGAGGGCCTCTTATTGCCATCCCTGAAGAGAACACCTCCTGCCATTCCTAGAAGACCAGGAAGAGAACTGTCAGGAAGGCATTGCTGAATTGTTGCAGGGCTGCAGGGAGTGGTAGGACGGGTGTCCAAGAGGATGATTTCCCAAATGAATGGAAGCAATGATGGGGATAATTGATTGAAGCTGTCAAAGTGTATAACGGCTATGAGTCACAAAATGACTGTCATACTTGCAGATAAAAGGTTGGTGCCATCTCGCCCTGCCTGTAGAGAGTGAGTGCTCTCAGAGGCAGGATTTCTATAGTCAATCCTGACATGAAATTAAGTCAGCTGATGGCAGGGCAGATAGCTTTTGACCTCTTCATTCCCCCACCATCCTACAACCTCATTGCATGTGGGGCACATGTCCACTGCAGACACTTATGATTTGCAGCATAACTGTGTGCATTGCAGCTCTCAACTGCAGTGTACTGAAAATTGCATTGCACATTTTGTCCACTTAAGGGTATGACCAGCAAAAGAAGTCTGGAAAGAGGATAAAGGAATCCCTGCTTTTACAGCATGTGCAGCAGTTCTTACTTAATCTTACCGACAGTTTCAGAATAAGACGCAAGTGGAAGTGGAGGCCACTTCTGGTCCAGTGGTTGGAAACCGCAGCCTTTCAATTAAATTCTGTCCATAGCCTGGGAATACACACACATCGTCTAATATGGGGTAAAGTGCAGGCATGTGCATCAAACCTGAAAGGCCACTGATTGGAATTTTATGTTCAATGCTGTTTTTATTAGAAGATATTGGAATTTTACTGCTGTTTGGTAATTCATCTATTTAAAATTAGAATCATTAGTTCATGATGATTAAAAAGGCTAGCATTTTATTTTTATTGCATACGATTCCAAGATCGTGTGATGGGACTCAACCTGTTTCCACAAGTCAGTAGCTTGTTCCATGTGGGTATACAGAACAGATAATGTTCAGTGGCTGATTATTTCCTGACTGTTCACAGAATGTTCTCCTTTATTACCTTTCTGTCTAAGCAGGAAACTGTAGCCCATCTTCCCATCTGTTGTGCTGCTGTAGGCTCAGATCACCTGTGGGCCACATGCATGCTACCATATTGTAGGTAAGCTGTTTGTCCTGAAGGCCTTGTAGTTAATTAGTATGTATAACTATTCACACGCCAGCACCAACAGCAGGCAGCTGGATTTCTTTAGGGACTCTTTTCATTCCACTTTGCTGGTGACTAGCTCTAGGCAATGACACAACAGATGAAGGGCGACTGGTTCAAACAACCCTTGGACTCCTCCAGGTCGTGTGAGTCAGCGTCAGCTGTGAGGCAGACATGACTTGTAGAGGTTTATACCCAATTATTTAATTATTTGCTCCTCATTTAACCCAGTAGGCAGAATAGGAAAGAATTAACCAGTCAGCAGCTCTCCTTAGATAACTGAACAATATACCCATCAAGACGCACCTCAATAGAATTTTAAACTGATCAGACCCCTGAATTCTAATTTACTACAATTAAGGCTTCTTGTAACTGATCACAACTAATAATATTCAATTAACGAGTTCACTAACACATTACGATCACTTCCATATTTTTCTCCACAATTTCTGATGTTTGTGGAAACGATACTTTACTGAAGTTGACATATTAGTGATAAGATTTCAGAATTCATGTTGCATATATTTTTCTATATGTATCTCAGGGGGCTATTGGTCTCATACTTTGTTATAATGAAATGTTGTCCCACATTCTTACAATATACTCACCAGCAAAATTAACATCAGAGCAAATTCCAAGCAGACCTCTTGTTCTTGTGAACCGCATTACAATCCCTTTATTACACAAGTGTCTATTATAACATTTTTATGCTCAGTAAATTCACACAGAGCGAAGAGCACAGTCAGATGGTCTCTCTAGGCAGAGTGAGATGGGAAGATTCAATTCAAACTAACCAGCATGCTTGCCCTGCTACAACTCACCTACGCAGCTAGCCTGCATTGTAATGTGGCTGCCAGTCCTCCAGTGGAGCCTCTTGGTGGATGGTAGTAGTGTGCTCAGAATCTCATATTTGTGAATAAATGCACAGTTTCCACATAAAAAGTACAGCTCCAGGCAGTCACAATGCTTCTTTTTTCCACAGCTCCTGCCCCAGCTCTGCAGACAAGATGCACTGTTTTCCCTGCAACTTCCTTACCTCCAGTCCATTTCCATCCTTTTCATCCCAGTTAATTCTAATATCCAGGATCACTATGTGGAAGTCGAACGTAGGTTGAATATGGAGTAGAGGCCTCTTCTCACTACATATAGAATACTGTGCCCTCCCACACTCACTTTTCTACTTAGATCTCGGTCTCTGAATAGGCTTGTCAGCATGCATTGTGCTTGATTTGCTGGGCTCTGCTGTCCTTCAAAATGGCATGCCACCTTTGTTGATGCCAAAATTAGTGGCCTGTCAGACATTATTAGTGAACCCCAACCTGAGTATTGGATCAAGTCTGGAACAGAGATGGAGCCCATCAGCAAAATGACAAAAGATGAACAACAATTCACTTACCTGAAGAAAATGACAAGCAACATACTTGGTTTCCTGCAGTCATAGGCAGTTTTTAATCAGATTCCAAAAGCAGGCAATGATTTTCAGCTATTGTCTGAGGAAGAGGGCAATTGGGAACAGCCCAGTCCTCACACAGAGTCGGACTTGTGTGGAGTTTGCGTTCTCCCTGTATCTGTGTGGGTTTCCTCTGGTGCTCTGGTTTCGTCCCACAATCCAAAGGTATGCGGGTTAGGTGACTTAGCCATGCTAAATTGCCCATAGTGACCAGGGATGTGTAGGTTAAGTGGATCAGCCATGGGAAATGTGGGGTTACAGGGATGGGAGGCTGAGACAGGGTGGGAATCACTTTGGAGGGTTGGTGCAGATGTGATGTGATGAATGGCCTTTATCTGCTCTGTAAGGATTCTATGAATATGGAACTAAATCATATGAAAGATTCAATTCAGATTCCCACTTAATGTGGGGTTAATTGAAACTCCAGTCTGTTGCACTGAAGGTGTCTGCCAGACCTGATTGCTATGGCTGTTTGCTATTTAGTACTTCTTGATATGAATATCGCATTTTAAAATGAATGAGGATAGAACTTACCTTCACGCTGATGCCCACTACAGTCAAATATCCTGCCAGAACTTAATATCTAGGTTAAGAGATGAGGAATTCCCAAGTGGCTAAGGTAACATAGGGGTGTTGGAGCCTAGGGAACTGTGTCTTTGTGACACAAGAATGTGAAACAAAGGTAGGTAAATAGAGTTCAAGGAGAGATCAACCATAATCTAATTGAATGGCAGAAGTGACTTCAGGGGCTGAATGCCATAGCACTGTTCCCATGTTCATTTCAAGAGAGAACAGAAGGAAAAATTACAGGATAAAAGTGCTCCTTGTGGACAAAGCCTCTATAATACAGATACTGTACATCATTTATTTGAAATTGAATGTTAGCACACACGTTAGAGCAAAGGGGACAAACATTTCTACCTTGCTCAGTTCAACAGAGCTCTCCCATCTTTCAGCAGATTGAAGTGGAAAACATAGAGGGGTTTGACAGCACAGAGCACTCTCTGGAACAGAATGCACACACGGGTGAGGTTCCATAATGGATTTCACTCTTACCAAGCAAGCTCTCATTTATTATTTACAGATCCCTGAGATGCTGTTAAACAAGCTGGGGGATGGTGTCAGGCTCTAGCATTTAGAAGAGGAGCTGTTCTTTCAAAGCCTGACATGGCCAAGTCATGCAATTGCCAAGAAACAAAAGAGCCCACCTCTCCTGATGTAGAAACTGCCGTGATAATAGCCCTCCTACTTTCTACCTGTTTCAATATCTCATTGCCAAACAGAAAGGCAAAAGAAGTCTTGACACTTATTACCGCCTTGGCCTTATCCCTCATGTCACACTTCACTGACTGGTCAACAGATACAATTATTAAATGCCATTCTCATCTGATTTTATTACTGTGGAATAACTAAACACAAAATTGGAATTCTCAGTACTATAATACATTTTCACTGTAATATTACTGCTTTTCATTGTCACTGTATTTGAGCAGGATGGAAATGATTTGGCAGAAGTTTGTGTAACATAAGAATACAAATGGAACTTGATGAACAGTGGTTTGAGCTGGAAGGGGAAGGGTTATACGTTCATTTCAGCCTCATTTTACTCTAGTTTGGCTGCTAGTAGACAACTGCCTGTCACCCTAAACTGCCTATCACTTCAAGATCTCTGGTATTATGAGGTTGCTTTTTATTTTAATATGATTATGAACTTCAGTGGTCCCTTTCTTTCAACTTTATGCCTGCCAAGGAGCTCTCCATTACTTTAATCTTCCAAATTTCTCTCAGATTTTCCGTTAAAGAGGTTGCGCTGTGCTCTTTGACAATTTTCATTCATGAAACTTTCCCTCTATCTTCAGGACTAATTGTCATTTTTAACCTTGCCTCATTTTGCAGGACATGGAGTCACTAGATTTTTCTCTCTGTCCCAGGATAAATCATCATGGTAAACTTTGCATTATAGCCCCATGGACAATTATTACTCTAATCATAATTTCTTTTATTTCAGCATTAAATATCATCCAAAACAGACCCTTTATTTTGGCAGTCTAATTTTTGTAATAAATATGATGTGCATACGGAGTGTAGGTTTAGTGGTTTGAAACTGACTCCTTGGCAGGATCTTATCTCTGAGATCAGGGAACCAGCATCAAGCCCATTTCTGAATCGAAGCCCTGCAGAACGGATAAGAGAAATAATCATAGTTCACAAATTTTGCAAATGTCTGAAAACTAGGTCACCAGCCAATTTATGGTTGTAGGTGTGGGAATAGAGATGGGATTGCTAAATTGAAGGCCCCACTTACCCTTGACTTCCAACACCATTATCATCACTGCAGGCCCCATTATTAATATCCTGGAAGTTATCATTGTTCAGAATTTGAAGTGGACCAGCCATGAAAATACTGTGGCAACAAGAGCAGATCATAGCCTCAGTATTCTGAGGTCAGCATCTCAAATCCTGACTCTCCATTATCTATAAGGCACATGTCAGGAGTGTAATGGAAAACTATCCACTCTAAAGGAGCCTCACACCATCCAGGACAAGGCAACTCCCTTTATTGCACCCTAATCACCACTTTAAGAATTTACACCCTGTAACAGTAGGGCAGTGCACTGCAATGTGTAACATCCACAAGATGTGCTGCATCAACTTGCTATGTGTGCATTATTAGCACCTTCTAAACCTGGGACCTGTACTATTTAGAAGCCCTCGGGCAACAGATGCACAGGAGCAAAATCCTGACTTGGAACCATCTTACAGTTTTTTCATTACTATCATAGAATCCCTACAGTGTGGAAACAGGCCCTTCGGCCTGACAAGTCCACACCGACCCTTGGAGCATCCCACCCAGACCCATTCCCCAATAACCCAACTAATCTACACATCCCTGAACTCTATGGGCAATTTAGCATGGCCAATCTACCTAGCCTGCACATCTTTGGACTGTGGGAGGAAATCAGAGCACCTGGAGGAACCCCACGCAGACACGGGGAGAATGTGCAAACTCCACACAGACAGTCACCCAAAGGTAGAATCGAACCCAGGTCCCTGGTGGTGTGAGGCAGCAGTGCTAACCACTGAGCCACCGTGCCGCCCCACTGAACATTACTGTTCAGTCAAAAACCTGCAGTTCCCTGTAACAGCTCTGTATGGACAATTGCAGGGAAGGGTACTCACCCCCACTATCTCAAAGGTCATTAGGGATGGGCAAAATGTTGGATTTTCCAGAGATGATTCTGAAATTGAACTGGAATAAATTGGTTTGGAGGAAGGGTACCAATTCTGTGGTCTAGGTCAATGTCTTAGCGGGGAAGAGAATTGTAAAGATGAATGACCCTCATCTTCGTTTTAAATGGGATATCCCTTATTTGTAGTCTGTGTCCCCAAGCTCTGGATTAACTCCTGTCAGGACAGACCAGCAATCTGTCACAGCAGATTACTCAGATTGCTGTAAAGTCAGACCAAGAAAGCACGATCAACTCCCTGGTGAACAGCCAGTCCTCCGAACCCACTACCACTATTCTGCCAATGACATTACTGTTGCTTTTAAGAATGCAACGGCCTGCCCAGGCAGCTTCTGCCCTTTAGTGGGATGGTGCCATCTGACTTTGTGTCTTCAAGGCCCAGAGTTGATTCAGGACATTATGTGAGACCATCCACAATCAAACATAGAGAAAGTCAGCAGGCCACGCAGCAGTTACTGGGGTAGTACTGCTCAGGACAGGCATGAAGGGAAAACATATGGCCAAACAATTCAATTTTGTATGTACTATTGGAAATGTTGCTTTTAAATCCTGGTAAAGTAATTTTTGCTACATTTCAGGATTTTCACCAAGAAAAGACTGTGACGGTCTATAGCAGATTGATTAAAAGATATGATGTTGTGGACTAACCAAGATGTGGGGATGACATATCAGATGAATACTTGTTCTGGAGTGAAAGATTCCTGGATTCCTCCTCCTGCTGCTCACTGCTTTCCCACTCTGCTGCCTGTGTTCCATTTCCAAAGCAGACTCAAGAACACAACTATAGTCTGCATTACTGAAACAAACTTTCTCTGACAACTCCACTGATCTGTTTATCGAGACTCATAACCAGAGCTTTAAAATCCAAAATGAAGTGACAGGCAAGAAAGAAGAGGTTCCCAATATTTCGGAGGCACTACTGGAGACAATCAGAAATGAGGTTGTTGTGGACAGCAACAGGTCCTCAGAAGTTAAGGATGTTTACTGTCAGGCTAGGATTAGTCTTCGGATGACTGAGGAATCCAATCTTGGATCTTCAAGTTTTTTCTGCAGTGGGGGCACATTATATGTTGAGGAAATTAAATTTGCAGCCGCAGGTTGGCTTCGCTTCCTCTGCTAATTGATTTGCTGAGACTTAAAGTTGTTTATATCTTGATGGATCAGGAGGAGGTATGTCAAGTCTGCTTTGTCCCAGCTGTCAGTGGTATTAATGGCGCCATGCTTTACAGTGAGCATATCCTTATACCTTTTCCTCTGGCTGCCCTTTGGCAGTTGACCAATGGAGAACTGGTCAATGGAGAAGAGAACCTGTGGATGGAGGCAGTTTTTGAGCATCTGGACACAACAATGTCCATTGGAATTGGTTATTCAGAAGAAGACTTCAATGCTGGAAGTCACAGCTTCCAGATGGATGCTCACATTTGGTGCTTTCACCAAGTCTGCAGCAGCAAACATAATTGAAAAGCATCTTCCTGAACATTGGATGACTAGCTCCTTATACAACACTAATTGTGAAGCCCCACATTGCAATGGAGCGCTTTTTTATTGTGACTGCTGCCAGGATATCCAATATTCACCTGTACGATGTGCTGAGCATGGTCTTCACATTCAGGGTGTAAAATCATTTGTGATTGCAGTATGACTCTGCATTAGGACCTTGAAACAATCTGTGTGCACCCTGTTCCATGAGGAATCCCCTGTCATAGGTGAAGCCTGCTTCTCTCTGAACAAAAAATTGAAGTGTACTTCTCTACTGGTTTAGACAGTGTCAGCGACTTCTCTTGCAAGCAGTGGGTGGTGAACTGGAAACTTTCACTGACGCCAGCCTGGAAGAATCCCGACACAAAGATGTTCATATCTGCAGCCACTTTTACAGCCATTAGTGCGACTCCTCACCCTGCTGTAAAAAAAAATTTTGTAGACACTGTTTCTTGCTGAGGTCGGGGTAAGCTGAACACTCCCTTAAGTGAATATGTTCTCATGCTAAGGAGAGTAACTGTAGCATCCATGACTGGAAGCAAGTGTTGCGAGCAGAGCCCTTGAAGCAAAAACCAAAACCTTCACCACATGCAACTTCCCTCCCTGCAGAATTTACCAACTTTAAACAAAAGTGTAAAATTTCAAATGCTTCTAGTAACTTAGCAACGACCAGCAGAATTCAATCAGCAATCAACTTGAAAACAGTTGCTGATCCTTTTAAATCAAGTTGGTGACAATGTGCAGTCCTCCCAGCTACTGAATGCAAACTCAGCTGTGTAAGGTTAAGAGAGCTGTGAACCGAACTGCAACTAAGCCAAAAAAATGACAAAATGTGAGTCAGATCAGTAACATAATCTGCCCTTTACATACAACTAAAACTAAAATACAAGAAGCAGCGGGAAGGGGTCATTTAGAGGCCTTACGAAGGCCATAATGTCCCAATATGGATGTTCTAACTAACACCTAACCTGCATTGATAAAATACCAATAGAGTTGATTAGGTGACATATGCAACACTCCTTCCAAACATCTGATTTTATATACCTCCCACCTTTCGTACCAGCTGGCAGGTGGCATTACATTTGAGTAATTGCTTCCCCTGGAGTTTCACGCAGGGTAATTGCTTCTTGAATATCACGGATTCATATGACCTCCTGTTTACAGTCGTTGACCCTTTCCTATGTTTTCCCCTAGTATAGAGCTGCTCTGTGTCGCATTTGTTCGTTCTTGCAGATACGTATTTTTTTCCAAGAGAAAAATCAACCGTGTTTGGGAGTAAGTGACTTAAGCAGAAGCCTTGAAATCAGGAAAATGTCCACCAACACCTGCCACACCATTTCTTAACGACTTTTGCAATCGAAATGAACAATTGAAAGCAGCAGGCACTTGTACTGTTATAGCACAGCCAGTAGAAACCAATCAGTAACTAACCCAAAAATTCCACTGGCTTTGAATCAGTGTTGTCTCATGAGACAATTGACATCAATGGCTTTCTGCTTTGACCAACATGCTAAGATGGTGCAATTCACAGCAGAAGTATGCATGTATGCACAGGCACTATGCTGGCCCACAGTGCAGAAGGAAGACTGCCAGCTTAATACCATTCACACAGTGTTGCTGTATAGGTGCCAATTGTGTCTAAAGTTTACAGATGCTGTGGCTAATTGATACCAAGTATCAGCAAAGTAGGTGCCACAATCTATTGCCATTGTGAACATTCTTACTCTTTCCGCACTTCTGCAGATTAGATGGCTACTTTTTATTTTAAATTTGTACTTTTACTGCAGTATCCCTGTAGAGTTTATGGTTGTTTCTGGTCTCAGGCGAAGATGTACACGCGCACAGCCATTTATAACTCACACAAACATACCTGCACATGTGCATTCAACCATACACACTCACTAACACATGCTATGTACGCATTTATGGAACTGTACTTAAACACACTCACTCACATATGTTTGCAAACATTTGAACACACTCACATATGCCTGCGTACATTTAGACTGAACATACGTGCGCGCGCACACGCACACACACACACACACACACATACATATTTAAAAAGAAAATTGACTAGATTCACTAAAAATAATTTTTCTAAGATTTTCATGGTCCTGCTAAGCTGTGAAGATCATGAGTGAGAAGAGTGAAGCCACTTTCAATACTGAATGAACACGGACCGAATGTATCCTTCAGAAGTAGAAAAGAATAACTTTCAAGCAGAAGGTTCAGACAAAAAAATCCATTTCAGAGGTTAAAGTTCAACAAGTGCTCTCTTCAGTCTCCCAGTTCTGATCAATAAGGCCTCTGAAAAATATAGCTGGCAATATTGTGAAGAAGGGGAATGGGGACAGGTAACGAGGACTCTTTCTTTTCTGAGGGAATTCTATTGATGTTGTTCTGCTTTTAAAAGACTAAAGTTGTGTAATTTTTTTTGAACATGCCGTGGTTCCAGCCTTGTGTGTATGAAACAAAGACTGCTGCAGCTAGTGGAAATGTCATAGTAAATGAATTCTACCACCACAGTCACCTCTCACCTTTGAAGAAGTAGGCTTCACTCTACAATTGTCATTTAATGTGAGCTTGACCTGCTTGAAATGTTTCTTGTCTCCCATGCTCCCATCTCCTACCTAGAATAAACACAATTAACAAGGAGTCGTGACTTCACAACCAACGTTTTATTACTTTATGGTGTGTCAGTATGACATGATCCTTCTAATAGGACTGATATGGACTCCTTGTCAGTGAGACAATTACAACAAACAAATCCCTAGCACAGTGAGAGCAACTTAAAGGGACACTTTGATTATTGCGTTAAATTACTTCCACGATCTGCACTTACACACTGACCAATATTACAATTCCTTTTACCGGCTTTTTCAAAATAACGTTTTTGCAGCTGTGATCTGTGTACACATGAAGGTGCCCTCAAATTATCACTGGAATATACTGGATGATAAGAAGGCACAGCACAACATGGTATTGACTGGTTATCATACCTAACCACTGATTTATTATCTATTATCTTTTTGATGATCTTAAATTTTACGTCTGTCTGATCCTTCCAACACATTTTCTGAAGTGTATCTCTGTAAAAGTGAGGATGCTGGTTGATCCCCACTGAGTCAGTGAGTTTGCATGTTGTATTATACAGACCAGAACGTAGTAGAGTGAGAATTGCATTGGGCCGTGGCTTCCCATGATTTAAAGAGGGAGAGGAAAGAAACATCAAGACTCTCATTTCTAATTCATGCCCTGTAATTCCAGCTCTAAAGTACAGATGCGGTTGTCAGGATCTATTGAATCCAACTGTGATGCACCCCATAGTCAAACAGTTTGCCAATAATTGCAATCGCAGGTTTAGAGCCTGCCGAGCAAGTTCTGAGCATGTTAGAATTGATTTTATTGTCATATTTCTTTGAATCCCAGAGTATTGTTTCAGGAAAAATAAATTTTGAACATGTTACAATGTTCTGTTCCAAATGGAAGCATTTGCCTTTATTATTAAACTACATTCCATCAATCTTATCAAAATCAGTCAGTTCCAAAGCAGTGACTATGCAGCATGGGTGGTTAAGATGAAAAATGAGAGAAATGGCAGTAGAAGCCATTCACCAATTCCCAGTTCACTATTGCTCATGAGGACAGCTATAACTTTATCTTTTAAACCAGCACTGCACTCATGCCTAGCACACACAGAGATTGACACTCTGGAGACAAATGCTCAAATTTGTAACCAAAGACTAAGCCTGCTTAAAAATTGAGAACAGCCCCCAGAATGCTTGAAGGACACCTCTCAATCATCGCTTCCCATATGCCTGGCTGTGATTCAGCCTCAGACACAGGGGCAAGATTGTACGTTTTCAGACAGTCAATGGGTAATACAGGGATAGAATATTGCTGCAAAGAGAGACATGTTGCTGAAATTTGGTAGGCAGGGGTTTACTCTGCCCAAGGTTCTGTTATGAAGAAAGCCAACCAACCAGCATCTTTTCTTCTCAAGTGTAATTTATTGTTTCCAGCTTGGGTTTTGGGTTTTGAGTCAGGATCCTAATATCAAGATCAACTGAGGGATCTTGGTTTGGGAATAATCACCCAGCAGTGATGTTCCCTGATTTGGTGAAATAGTGATGGGAGCATGCTCTCTATCCTTCAGCTGAATCTTAATGCTTGAGGACTGAAAGGAGGCACTCCAGCAGATTAGACTACAAGCTGCTGTTGCAGAAGCCATTTGTATGCTGAAGTGATTTTGCAGCAAATTTTCAATTAAGAAATGGCCACAGCTGCTGAAGCTCCACTGTGAAGGGGGAACCTCTCCACAGGGAAACCTGTGGCCTCAGCCATGTTCTGGTATGGACAATGAGAAATTGAAAACCACCCTGGAGTGCTAACCTCTGATATAACTCCACAAGGCTGTCATCTGGCCTGCTCCTGACACTGATAGTGGGCTGCACAATCACTAAAGAAATCTATTTAATCTCTGATAATTGGCCTCAATTAAACTTACATTGTTTAGCAGCTATCCATTTGAGGGCAGATAGCCCTCTGGCTCTGATGCTACCTCTAGGAACAGACTCGGGAGTAGAATGGTTCCAATAAACGAGCATGCAGCTGGGGCTGTGAAGTCACTACATCAGCTCTCACACTGCCCCTCAGATGGAGACAAATACTCTGCCCCAGTCACTCAACAACTGTAATCTACTAGACCGCCATTAAAACTAAAGCAGCAGTGTAACTTCACCCATGACTTGCTAACTTTTGCAAAGCACACAACCTAATTTAGCCATCTCAAGCTGTAACCATTTATCACTGGAGAATTGTATTAATTAAACAACATTTGTAATCATTCAAGCATACAGCTTTGACCTTATATCATTTTAATAATTTTTGAATGAAACATTTTGGCTTGCTTTAATTGAACCATGAGTCTCGATGCAAAGAACAACACAAATCAAGGCTGATGTTCACTCTAACATGTACAGTATCTCATCCACAAATCGTCATGCAAATAAAACTGTGTAGATCTGGTAGCCATATTCCTGGATCCAACTTTGCTGTTTTCATATACCGTCCATCATTGGACTATTCGGCTACTTGAGACTGCCTACCATTCAATATGACCATGGCTGTTGAAGATTTCAGTATCTTTTACCCACCCGTTCCCCATAATCCTGCATTACACTGATAATCAGGAATGTATTAATCACTACCTTTAACACACCTAAACACTGAGCTTCCACAGCTGTCTGTGGGAGAGAACGCCAAATGTTCATAACCCCAAGTAAAAAATAATTCTCATCTCAGACCTAAATGGCGTCCCCATTGTTTTTACGTTGTGCTCCTGGGTCTAGACTCCCTAACCAAGTGAAACAACTTATCTGAATCTAACCTGTCTATTCCTTTAAGTATTTGTAAGTTTCAATGAGATCACCTCTCAATCTTTTAAACTCAAGACTGTACATTCCCAGTATGCCCAATTTCTTCTCACAGGACAGTTCTGTTGTCCTGGGAACAAATCTGGTGAACTTTTGTTGGATTCTCTCTATGACCACAATATCTATCCTGAGATGAGGAGACAAAAACTGCATATAATACTCCAGATGCAATCTGACCAAGCTCCTGTACAATGAAGCAGAACTTCATGACTCCTGTACTTAAATTCTCTCACAATGAAGGCTAACATTCCATTAGCCTTCCTAATAGCTTGCTGCACCTGCATGTTAGCCTTAGTGACTTATCAACAAGGACACCTAGGTACTTTTGTACGTCTACACTTTCTGACCTCCTACAAATTCGGAAAAACACTACACATCTGTTTAACCTACCCAAGTGGAGACACTCATATTTTTCCAGATTATACTCCATTTCCTTTTTCTTGCCCACTCATTAAGCTCGTCCAAATCCTTCTGAAGCCACTGCACAATTTCCTCACAACATGCATTGCCATGTGCCTTTGTATCATCCTCAAATTTGGAAATAATTTGTTTGGGCTCACATGTGAATCATTGATGTATATTGCAAAACATTGGGGCCCAAGTCCTGATCCCTGCGGCGCGTCACTAGTAACAGCTGCCAATGCAAGGATACACATTTATTCCTACTGTCTCTTTTTATGTCAGTCAATTGACCATTAATCCATGCTAATACATTACCTCCTAACCTAAGTAATTCAATTTATCTAAACAGCCTCCTATGGAGCAATATATCTAAAGCCTCTGAAAATCCGTGTATACTGAACCATCAGTTTTATATCAATTTTGTTAGTAGCATGTTCAAAAAACTCCAGTAGATTATCAGATCGTTATCAACCAGCTATCTATTTATCCCATCTTTTATAATGGATTCTAGCATTGTCCCTCCTACTAATGTAAGGCTAACAGGTCTGTAGCCCCCTGTTGTCTCTCTCAGCCCCTTCTTAAACAATGAGGTGATATTTGCTACATTCTAATGTGCAGAATCTATAGAAATTTCGAAGACAATCGTCAATGCATCAGTTATCCCTATGTCCACCTACTTCACCACTCTGGGTTGTAGACCAGTTGGTCCTAGTGATTTATCCACTTTCAGTACCAAGTTCTTGCTAATATGTGAATTTACTTCAACTCCTCATGCTCCCTAACCACTTGGATCTCTAGCTCTGGGAGATTTATGATAACTTCAACAGTCAAAACAGACACAAAGTAGTAATTTAGTTTCTCTGCCATTTCTCTAATTCCCGTTATGAATTCTTTTGATTTTGCCTGTAAGATGTAAGGTTGTTTTAGCCAAACATTTCCTTGGTATGTACCTATAGAAGCATTTACAGTCAAGTTTCTTTTGAGATTGCATTCTCATTCTATTCTTCCTTTCCACATCAATTTTTTGGATTTCTTTTGTTCTTTTCTATAAACCTCCTAATCCTCAGAACTACTTCAATTACTGGCAACTTAATAGGGCTTCATTTTTTTTTAATACAACCCTGAACTACTTTGTTAGCCATGGCTGACTGGCTTTTTTGAGTTTTTGCACCTTAAAGGAATGCACAGTTGCTATAAGTCATAATAGGCTTTTAAAGACTATTCATTGCCTATGTACAGTTATGCCTATTAATGTATTTTCCCAATTTATCTCAGTCAGCTTGGGTCTCACGACTTCATAATTTCTGTTATTCAAGACCCTTGCTTCAGTTTCAAATAAAGTATAAAATTCTCCATATTGTGGGCACTCAACCCTAAAGGTTTTTACAACAAAGAGAATTCAGTCCTAGACAGGAGACTGGAAGGAATCTAAAATATGTTGTTTGTATACTTATTTTCAATTCAACTGTACAGCATTGTTACAATGTTAATTTTCTTTCAAGTAAATACACACACTGAATGCCATACTGCACAAAATGACAAAAATGCTATTGGCTTTAAGGACAAAACCCTGGGGCCAGACAGCATGCATAGGCCCTTATGGATATGGTAGGTAAAATCCTGAGGGAACCTATACAAGCAGAAGTTGTACAAAAAAGATTGGACAGAAAGGGGCATGACATCTAGATTTAAATGATGGTAAGAGAGCTGTTCTAGAAATGACAGTGGACCTGACATGGCTTGAACAGTCAGAGATAGCTTACACTAACAACTCTCTCAAATTACAGTGTCATGAATGACCAAGGTGAGTCACAAGGGCAACTCAGCTTTCTGGGGGGACTGGGAAGATCAGTGGCAAAAAGCTGCTAGAATTCTTTGAGGTGATATTAGAACTTGTGAATAAGAGAAACCCCCTTCAATATTATTCACCTTATAGTGGTTTAGAAAATCATGAGGGGCATTGATATGGTGAATGGCCAAGGTCTTCTTCCTCAGGCTAGGGAAGTCCAAAACTAGAGGGCATAGGTTTAAGGTGAGAAGGTAAAGATTTAAAAGGGACCTAAGGGGCAACCTTTTCATGCAGAGGAGGTGGTAGACGCAGATACAATGATAAAATTTAAAAGGCATCTGGATGCGTACATGAAAAGGAAGGGTTTAGAGGGACATTGGCTAAATTCTGGCAAATTGGGACTAGAACAGTTTAGGATATCTGGTCGGCATGGATGAGTTGGATTGAAGGGTCTGTTTCTGTGCTGCATGTGCTGTTCTATGACTTCAGCAAGTGTATTTGTAGAGTAAATTAGAGAAACATAATAGATTGAACGGTTTATGAACTGAATTGGTGACTGCCTTCATTAAAGGGAGATGGAGATTGTTTTAGTACAGAATTTCTTCTGTGCACCAAAAAGTGGACACTGAGACTCCCAG
The DNA here is from genome assembly GCF_021869965.1 of Rhincodon typus. NCBI lineage: Eukaryota > Metazoa > Chordata > Chondrichthyes > Orectolobiformes > Rhincodontidae > Rhincodon > Rhincodon typus. Next base: position 45,598,289 of record NC_063345.1, read on the forward strand.
AGATTTTTGTTGACTATGCTGTGTGTCAGAGATGGAGTTAGAACATTGAACATATTTGGATTAATGAGGAAATCCAGTGCGAATATTTTAAGGGCGAGTCGTATGATTTATTTATTTATTTATCGTCATGTGTATTTTGTTACAAAATACAGTGAAAAACGTTGTTGTGTTGCCACTCTCAGGCGCCATCTTAAAACAAAGAAATATAAACCAGAACACAGAACGTAGAGGCAGAAAAATAAAGAAATGAAGAAATAGTGTTCAGTTTTACAGTCCTTCTTGTTAAGTGCTCCACCACGGGCCATGAGCCTGGTGCCCAGCCAGGAGTCCCTTCGCTGCGTCACCACTGCTGGATTGAGGCGCCATTCTTTGGTGCCATCTTGTCTCCACTGACATGCCTGCCACTATGAGTCCTCGCTGGACCTCAAGAAGGCAGCCGTCACCAATGCTGCCAGGTACTGCACCGGTCGAAAATTGACTCTGCCGCCACAATGAGTCTGAGTCAGGCCCGTTTTGCCAATGCAGCCACTGCCATTCCTGCCTGGTATTGTACTGGGCCCAAAGTCACCTCTGCCGCAGCAGGCATCAGATGGCGTTAGGACCACCTCGTCGATGCAGAAGTACTGGGGCTCATTTTTTGCTACTGATGCTGTAGCTGCGACAGAGCCCTCCGAGAAGAGGCAAGTAAAAGAAAAAAAAAGACAATAAAGAATAAAAGAAATGAAACAAAAAGAAAAGCAGACAGAGCGAACGAGTCCTGAGCCCTACTCTGCCACCATTATGACTGATGTTTTGTTGCTGTTATAGAGATGGCTGATGCGGGTAATATAGTTTATTTGGAGTACGTGGACTTGCAAAAGTCTTTGTGGTAAAAAGCCACACATTAGACTTGTCAGCAAAGTTGGAGCTTGTGGTATGAAAGCTGTTCTCCGGGGGTTGGTATTAAGATCATTGCTTCTCCCGAATATTATTAATAAACTAAATTCGGGTACATGTACAGGGCACTAATTCAAAATTTGCAAATAATACAAGACTTGGCAGTGTTGTGAACTATGATCAAGATGGTAAGGATAATAAGGAGAAAACATTTGTTGGTCAACTGGGTGAATACATAGCAGATGAAATTTAATACTGAGACATGTGAAGTAGTACAGTTTGGAAGATTTGGCAGAAAAGCAAAAAATAAGATACAATTCTAAATGAAGCGCATGAGCAAAATGCCTTGGGATATAATTACGAAAATATTTGGCAGGTAGATTGAGAATGTGGTTAATAAGGCATATGGTATGCTGAGTTTTATGTGCTAAAACAATCTCCATCTCCCTTTAATGAAGGCAGTCACCAAATCAGTTCAGTTTTATAGTAACAAAAAGGAGGGGTTTTACAGCTCCCGCGCACCCTACCACCACTTCCCTAGCAGCTGTTGTTGTGGATCATGTGCTAATCCACTGCCTTTCTATCATTCAACCCATTCAATCCTCATTGTAGCCTCATCACTGCTAAATCACAGAGAGAAAGCTAACTTGACCAAACAGCAAGGAATGCTGGGTATATTGGCCAAGTAAACTCTGAAATTACAAAACCTACACACCAGACACACTGCAAACACAGCAGCCAGTTGCTAATGACCTTAGCATAATGTAAAAGGTAACAGTTATTCTGTACAGATATACCCCCAACAACTTATCTACTAGACAAATGAGAGCCCAGGTAGAAAGACACAGTGTCCCGCTACACAAAGAAACTAATAGTAGAATACCATTTAAATGATTGACTCTTGTTTCAAACTATTAAGTGTATCTCCCTGATTGTCCAGAACTATACAAAGTTCCAGAAAACCATCTGAAAGGTATAAAAACAGGGTTCACAGGCAGTCCTCTCTCTTGGAACCACTCTTCTGAGGACACCATCCTGGCAAGAGGCAGCAACCAGCTGACCATTCAGAGAAAGAGGAAGAAGGAGATGGTAAGGACTGTAGATGCTGGAAGCCAGAGTTAAAAAACGTGGAGCTGGACAAAAACAGCAGGTCAGACGGCATTAGACGAACAGGAAAGTCAATGTTTCGGGCTGAAACCTTTTGTCAGGACTGGAGAGGGGGAAGGGAGCCCAGAAATAAATAGAGGGAGGGAGGTGGGCTGGGGAAACGTAGGTGGGATGTTGATAAGTGGATGCAGGTAAAGGGTTATAGTGATTGGTCAGTGGGGAGGGTGGAGCGGATAGGTGAGAAGGAAGATGGAAAGGTTAGGTCAGGCTAGGGAGATGGGAAATGGGATAAGCCTGGGGGTGGAAGAATTTTGAAGCTGGTGAAGTCAATATTCAGGCCCTTGGACTGTAAGTTCTCAAGGCAAAATGTTAGAGAGGAAGAAAGCAGCTTTGCAGACCTAGAGAAAGAGCCACAGAGACAGTAACTGCATTAATTTACAAGAGACTCAGGAAATATTGTAACCTTAAGGGGCCTACAGGATTAGAGATACAATATTTAGTATTAAAAATTATTGTAACTTTGTTCTTAATAAAGTTGGAACTGTTTTGCATTGGTACCAGCTTGTGTATGTATTGATTTGACTACTTTGTAGGACACCTGGGCAAATTCATGCATAACATTCTGATCAGAGTTGTCTGTAATTTGTTTAAAGAGGAGCCAGACAACACCATAAAACAATGACTGGGTAAGGATCTCATGAAGCTGCCTGGCCTTAGGCCAATCGAGGCTCTTAACTGCTCGGTTAATTGCCTTCACAACCATAATGCAATGGGCAGGTTAGAGTGGAAAGAAGAGGAGTACCTCCTTCAAAGTGTGACCTGCATACATTTGGGACAGCCTGAAATGGGTCATTTGTTCCCAACTTCTGCGTCCCCAGTAGGTCTCCACAGCCTGTCACCAGCAGCCCCACCTTCCCCCCTCTGCCCTTCCTTAAGGTGCCCAATCCCTCCCTCACCAAGAAATCTCAGACTCATCTCATACAGTATCCATGAAACCTCTTTGTGGGTCAGATCACAATCCCAGCAGCATCCACTACGTAGCAGTCCTTGCACTGCTAAAGTTACAAATTGGCCAGGAGTTCTCAAGGGCAGGACTCCCCTCTACTGAGGGGTGAAAGTCCTACCTTCATCTTGTTAAGGCCTTTGACAGCACATTATTGCTGCAAGACAGCCTTTTTAAAGCGTTTGGAACTAATCTTTCTGCCGGGGGCAGGGTAGAGGCGTGAATGGGTTAAATAGTAATCTTGCTGAGAAGTTCAGATCATAGAGTGCAAAAGCAGGGAACTAATGATGAATATTTTTTAAACACTACTTCAGCCTCAACAGACATCTTCTGCCCAATTCTGGAAATTCTGAAAAAGAGGTATGTGGGGATATGATAGAGGCATCGAAGATCATGTGCAGTTTGCACAGTAGATAATGAGAAACTGCAGTGATTCTTAGAATGTTTGAGATCCAAAGGACACTGATTCTAAGTGATTAGAGAAATACCAGATGTGACCATGAATAAAAACATTTTTATGCAGTGGGCGGTTAGGATCAGGGACGTGCTGCATGAGAGTGAGGTGAGTTTCTGAATCTGTAGGAGTATGGGGAAAAGGCAGGAAGTCAGACTACCAACAGGCCTTTGCAGAACCCTGCATAGAATCAATGGACTGAATTTGTCCTTATTGTCGTAACTATTTTACAAAAACGATAAACTGTATGCATGTTGATCAAATCAGATTGTTCTAGACAGGTTCGGAAATTGGACTTCAAAATAAAAAACTGAATATTAATAAGTACAATGTGCTGAGGCTATGGGCTGTTGTGCTTGAACCCCCAGCATTGTATTTTATACAACGTCACCAATGCTGATGTTCCTCTTCCACCATTTCTTCCCCTCTGTTTCTCAGCACTATTTCTCATGCCCTGTTTCTCATTTTCTGTTTGTCATCCTCTGCTTCTGCCAATCTTTCCTCATCCTCTGTTTATTATTCTCTGTTTCTGCCACTCTGTTTCTGCCAATCTGTTTGGCATCCTCAGTTACTGCAACTCTGTTTCTCATACTCTGTTTATATCATCCGCTATTTCTCATTCTCTGTTGCTCATTCACTGTTTCTCATCTTCTGTTTCCCAATATCTGTTTCTGCAACCCTGTTTCTCATCCTCTGTTTTGCATACTCTGTTTCTGCCACTTTGTTTGTCATGCCCTGTTTCACATCCTGTTCCACACACTCTATTTCTCATCCTCTTTTTCTGCCCCTCTCTTTCTGCCACCCACTTTCTGCTACTCCATTTCTGCCACTCTGCTGCTCATCCTCTTCTCTCTCATTTTCAGTTTCTTCCACAGTGTTTCTTATTCTTGGTTTGTCATCCTCTGTTTCAGATCTTCTGTTTCTCATTCTCCTTTTCTCATTTTCTGTTTCTCAACCTCTGTTTCTGCCAGTCATTTTCAGATCCTTTGTTCTGCATCCTCTGTTTCTGCTGCTCTGTTCCTCATCCTTGGTTTCTGTCACATGGTTTCACATTCTCTGTTTCGCATCCTCAGTTTCTGGTACTCTGCTTCCCACTCTCTGTTTGCCGTCTTCTATTTCTGCCATTCTATTTCTGGCACTACTTTTTAGCTAATCAGTTAATCATCCTTTGTTTCTCATCTGGTGTTTCTGCTGCATTGTTTCTCATTCTCTGTTTCTCATCCTCATTTTCACATCTTCTGTTTCTCATTCTCTTTTTCTCATTCTCAGTTTCTCATCCTCAGTTTCAGATTATTGTTTTTCATTGCCGTTTTCTTAGTCTTTATTTCTCACCGGCTGATTCTACCATTCAGTTTCGGATCCTCTGTTCCACATCCTGTTTCTGCCGTACTGTTTCTGATCCTCTGTTTCTGTCACACTGTTTATAATTCTCTGTTTCATGTTCTTTTTTCACATCCTTTGTTTCACATTTTCTTTTTCACATTCTCTGTTTACATCCTCTGTTTCTGCCCCACTGTTTTTCATCCTCTGTTTCTTGTATTCTGTTTTCCATTCACTGTTTCTCATCTTTTGCTACAGTGTGTTGATTCAGAGTCTCTGTTTCACCTGCATTATTTCTGCTACCTACACCTGACCAACTGCTTCTGCCCTTCTGTTGCTCATCCTTGGTTTCATATTCATTGTTTCTCATACTCTGTTTCGGCACCTCTGTATCCACTTCTCTGTTTGTGCCCCTCTGTTTCTCACCCACTGCTTCTACTTCTCTGTTTCTCATCCTCATTTTGTCATCCTCTGTTTCTGCTCCTCTTTCTCATATCCTCTGTTTCTACACCACAGTATCGAATCCTCTTTTCTGCCCCTCTGCTTCTATCCCTCTGTTTCTGCCCCTCTGTTTCTCATCTTCTGTTTCTCATCTCTGTTTCCTCTCCTCTTTTTCTGCCCCTCTGTTTCAGTCTTTCTTTTCCTGTTTCTCTATTTCTCAAACTCTGTTTCTCATTCTCTGTTTCATATTCATTGTTCCAAATCCCCTGATTCTGCCCCTCTGTTCCTCATCATCTGTTTCTGCCCCTCTGTTTCTCATCCTCTGTTTTTGCACTCTGTTTTTCGTCTTGTTTGGCAACCTTTGTTTCTGCCCCTCTGTTTCTAATCCTCCTTTTCTCATCATTTCTCTCTACTCCTCTGTTTCTCATTCTCTGTTTCTTTACCTCTGTTTCTCATCCTCTGCTTCTGTCTCTCCTCATCTTTTTCTCACCCTCTGTTTCTGCTCCTCCATTTCAGATCATCTGTTTCTGCCCCTCTGTTTCTCATCCTCTTTTTCACATAATCTGTTTCTGCCCCTCTGTTTCTTATTCACTGTTTCTGCCCTATGTTTCTCATCCACTCTGTTACTCACCCTCTGTTGCTGCCCCTCAGTTTATCATCCTCTGTTTCTCATTCTCTGTTTCAGTCCTTGTGTTTGTCATCTTCTGTTTCACATCATCTTTTTCTCATCCTTTGCTTCTGCCCCTGTGTCTCCCATCCTCTGTTGCTCATCATCAGTTTCTGCAACTTTGTTTCTCATCCTCTGTTTCTCATTCTCTGTTGCTGCCTCTTTGCTTCTCAGACTCAGTTTCTCATCATCTGTTTGTGCCCCTCCGTTTCTCATCCTATGGTTCTCACCATCTGTTTCTGCCCTACTGTATCCCATCCTCTGTTTCTTCCCCTGTGTTTGACATTCTCTGTTTCTCTTTCTCTGTTTCTGCATGTCTGTTTCTCATCCTCTGTATCTGCACCTCTGTATCTTATGCTTTGTTTCTCATCATCTGTTTCTGCCCCTCTGTAATACATTATCTGTTTCTGCTTCTTGGTTTCTCATCATTTGTTTCTGCCCTCTGTTTCTCACCTTCTGTTTCTCAAGCTCTGTTTCATATCATCTGTTTTTGCCCCTCTGTTTCTCATCCTCTGTTTCAAATCCACTGTTTGTCATCCACTTTTTCTGTCCCTCAGTTTCTTAAGCTTTGTTTCTCATCCTCTGTTTCTACCCCTCTGTTTCTCAATCTCATTTTGTCATCCTCTATTTCTGCCCCTCTGTCTCATAATCCTGTGTTTCTGCCCCACAGTATGTCATCTGCTTTTTAGCGCCTCTGGTTCTGCCCCACTGTTTCTGCCTCTCAGTTTCTCATCTTCTCTTTCCCATTCTCTGTTTCCTCTCCTCTTTTTCCAGCCCTCTGTTTCAGTCTCTCTTTTCTTGCTCCTCTGTTTCGCAAACTCTGTTTCATATTCGCTGTTCTACATCCTCCAATTCTGCCCCTCTTTTTCTCATGATCTGTCTCTGCCCCTCTGTTTCTCTTCCTCTGTTTTTGCCCTCTGTTTTTCATCTTCTGTTTCTCAAACTCTGTTTCGGTCCCTCTGTTTCTCAACCTCTGTTTCTGCTCCTCTGTTTCTCCTTTTCTGTTTCTCATCCTCTATTTCTACCCATCTGTTGCTCATCCTCTATATCTGCCCCTCTGTTTCTCACTCTCTATTTGTCATTATCTATTACTGCTCCTCCGTTTCTCACCCTCTGTTGCTTCACCTCTGTAACTCATCCTCTGTTTCTCACTATCTCTCTCCGAGCCTATGTTTCTCATTCTCTGGTTCTGTCCCTCTGTTTCTCATCCTCCCTGTCTGTCCCTTTGTTTCTCATCTTCTGTTTCTCACTCTCTATTTCTGCCCCTCTGTTTCACGTAACCTGTTTCTGCCCCTCTGTTTCCAATTGTCTTTCTCATGATCTGATGCTGCCAATCTGTATCTCATTCTCTGTTTCTCAACATCTGTTTCTGCCACGCTGTTTGCCATCCTCTGCTTCTGCCTCTATGTTTCTCATCCTCTGTTTCTGCCTCTCTGTTACTCATCCTCTGTTACTGCTGCTCTGTTTCTCATTCTATGTTTCTGCGCATTTGTTTGTCATCCTCTGTTTCTGATCCTCAATTTCACATCCTCTGTTGCTGCTCCTCTGTTTCCCATTCTTTATATCTTATCATCAGCCACTTTGTTTCTCATCTTCTGTTTATTAACCATTCTTTTTCATCCATTGTTTCTGCCCCTCTGTTGCACATCATCTGTTTCTACCCCATATCTTTCTCAAATTCTGTTTCTGCCTCTCTGTTGCTCATACTCTGTTTATCATCCTCTGTTTCTGCCCCTCTGTTTCTCATTGCCTGTTTCCGATCCTCTGTTTCCCATTCTCTTTTTCTGCCCCACGGTTTCTCATCCTCTGTTTCTCCCCATCTGTTTCTGCCCATCTGTTCCTCGTACACTGTTTCTGGTCCTCTGTTACTCATCCTCTGTTTCTCATCCTATGTTCCTCAAAATCTGTTCCCGCCCTTCTCTTTCTCATCCTCTATTTGTCATTATCGGTTTCTGCTCCTATGTTTTTTGTTCTCTGATTTGGCCACTTTTTATTTCAACCTCTGTTTCTCTTTCTCTGTTTCCCCCCCTCTGTTTCTCATCCTGTGCATCTGCCCCTCTGTATCTCATGCTCTGTTTCTCATCATCTGCTTCTGCCAGTCTGTTTCCCATCCTCTGTTTCTGCCCCTCTGTTTCACATTGTTTGTTTTTTCCCCCCGTTTCTCATTCTCAGTTTCTTATCCTCTGTTTCTCATCCTCTGATTCTGCTCCTCTGTTTCACATTGCCTGATTTGGCCACTCTGTATCTCATCCTCTGATTCTTTTTCTCTGTTTCCATCCCTCTGTTTCTCATACTGTGTATCTGTCCCCTGTATCTCATGTTCTGTTTCTCATCATCTGCTTCTGCCACTCTGTTACTCATTCATTGCTTCTCACCATCTGCTTCTGCCACTCCCTTTCTCATCCTCTGTTGCTGCTCCACTGTTTCACATCATCTGTTTCTTCCTCTCTCTTTCCAATTCTCAGTTTCTTATGATCTATTTCTGCCTCTCTGTTTCTAATCATCTGTTTTTCATCCTGTTTCTCACCCTCTGTTTCTGATCCTCTGTTTCACATCTACTGTTTCTGCCTCTTTGCTTCTCAGACTTTGTTTCTCATCATCTGTTTCCGCCACTCTCTTTCTCATACTGTTTCTGCCTCATTGATTCTCATCCCTTGTTTCTCACCCATTGTTTCTCATTCTCTGTTACTGCCCCTCTGTTACTCCTTTTCTGTTTCTCATCCTCTGTTTCTGCCCATCTGTTGCTCAACCTCTAAATCTGCCCCTCCATTTCTCATTCTCTATTTCTCATCATCTGTTACTGCTCCTCCATTTCTCATCCGCTGTTTCTTCACCTCTGTAACTCATTCTCTGTTTCACACCATCTCTCTCCGAGCCTATGTTTCTCATTCTCTGGTTCTGTCCCTCTGTTTCTCATCCTCCCGGTCTGTCTCTTTGTTTCTCATCTCCTGTTTCTCACCCTCTGTTTCTGCCCCTCCATTTCACATAATCTGTTTCTGCCCCTCTGTTTCCAATTGTCTCTTTCTCATGACTTGATGCTGCTAATCTGTATCTCATCCTCTGTTTCTCATAACGTAACAAGGTGTAGAGCTGGATGAACACAGCAGGCCAAGCAGCATCGTAGGAGCAGGAAGGCTGACGTTTCGGGCCTAGACCCTTCATCATTTCTGATGAAGGGTCTAGGCCTGAAAAGTCAGCCTTCCTGCTCCTATGATGCTGCTTGGCCTGCTGTGCTCATCCAGATCTACACCTTGTTATCTCAGATTCTCCAGCATCTGCAGTTCCTACTATCTCTGTTTCTCATAATCTGTTTCTGCCACTCTGTTTCTCAATCACACTTTCTCATTCTCTGATTCTGCTCCGCTGTTTCTCATTTTGATTTGGCCCATGTGCATCTCATCCTTTGTCTCTGTTTCTCATCCTCTGTGTCTGTCCCTCTATTTGTACCCCACAGTTTCTCATTATCTGTTTCTCATCCTCTGCTTCTGTCCCAACATCTCTCATCATCTTTTTCTCACCCTATGTTTCTGCCCCTTCATTTCAGGTCATCTGTTTCTGCCCCTCTGTTTATAATTCTCTGTGTCTCGTGATCTGCTGCTGCCCCTCCATTTCTCATCATCTGTTTCACACAATCTGTTTCTGCCCCCCTGTTTCTCATTCACTGTTTCTCATCCTCTCTGTTATTCATCCTCTGTTTAACATCCTTTTTTCTCATTCTCTGTTTCAGCCATTATGTTAGTCACCCTCTGTTTCTGATCCTTTCTCATCCTTTGTTTATGCCCCTGTATTTCCCATCGTACATTTCTCATCCTCTGCTTCTCATCCCTTTTTTCTCGTCCCTGCTTTCTGCCTCTCTGTTTCTCAACCACTGATTCTCATTCTCTGATTATGCTCCTCTGTTTCTCATTCTGATTTGGACTTTATGTATCTCATCCACTGTTTCTGCCACCCTGTTTCTCATCCTTTTATTCTCATCCACTGTTTCTCATTCATTTTTTTGATTCTCTGTTTCTCAACCACTCTTTCTCATTCTCTGATTCTGCTACTCTGTTTCTCATTCTCTGATTCTGCTCCACTGTTTCTCAAACTGATTTCACCCCTGTACATTTCATCCTCTGTTTCTGCCCCTTTGTTTCTCATCCTCTGTTTCTTTCCCTCTGTTCCTGCCCTGCAGTTTCTCATCCTCTGTTTCTCATCTTCTGTTTCTCATTCTCTGCTTCTCTTCATCTATTTCTGCCCATTTGTGTCTCATCAACTGTTTCTGCCACTCTCTTTCTCGTATTCTGTTTCTGCCCCATTGTTTCTTATCTTCTGTTTCAGCCCCTCTGTTTCTCATTCTCTAATTCTGCTCCTCTATTTCTCATTCTGATTTGGCCCCTGTGCATCTCATCCTCTGTTGCTTCCCTCTGTTTCTCAAACTCTGTTTCTCTCACTCTGTTTCTGCCCTACTGTTTCTTCTCCTCTGTTTCTCATCTTCTGTTTGTCAATCTCCGTTTCTCATCATCTGTTTCTGCCTCTTTATATCTCATCACCTGTTTCTGCCATTCTCTTTCTCATCGTCTGTTTCTGCCCCATTGTTTCTTATCCACTGTTTCTGCTACATTGTTTCTTATTCTGTGTTTTAGTCCCACTGTTTCTCATCCTCTGTTTCTGTCCTCTGTTCTTCATCTTCTGTTTCTCAACCTCTGTTTCTGCCCCTCTGGTTGTCAACCTGTGTTTCTCTTCCTCTGTTTCTCATCCACTTTTTCTACCACTCTGATTCTCAACCTCTGTTTCTCATTCTCAGTTCCTTATCCTCTGTTTCTCATTCTCTGGTTCTGCTCCTGTTTCTCATCCTCTGTTTCTGCCACTCTGTTTGTCAACCTTTGTTTCTGCCCTCTGTTTTTCATCTTCTGTTTCTCAACCTCTGTTTCTGCCCCTCTGTTTCACAGCGAATATTTTGTCCCTGTGTTTCTCATCCTGTTTCTCATCCCCTGTTTTGCATTACCTTTTTCTCCCACTCTGTTTCTTAACCTCTGCTCTCATCCTCCATTTCTTATCTTCTCTTTCTCATCCTCTGATTCTGCTCCTCTGTTTGTCATTCTATGATTTGGCCACTCTGTAACTCATCTTTGGTTTCCACCCCTCTGTTTCTCATCCTCTATTTCTGCCCCTCTCTATCTCATGCTCTGTTTCTCATCAAATGCTACAGCCATTCCGTTGCTCTTTCTATGCTTCTCATCATCTGCTTCTGCCAATCCCTTTCTCATTCCCTGCTTCTGCCCCTATGTTTCTCATCCTCTGTTTCTCTTCTTCCGTTTTTCAACTTGTGTTTCTTCCCCTCTGTTTCTCATTCTGTGTTTCTGATCCCGTTTCTCATCACTTTTTTCTGCACCTCTGTTTCTCAACCACTGTTTCTCAGTTTCTGATTCCACTCCTCTGTTTCTCATTCTCTGATTCGACTCCGCTGTTTCTCATTCTGATTTGTCCTCTGTGCATCTAATCCTCTGTTTCCGCTCCTCTGTTTCTGCCCCACTGTTTCTCATGCTCTGTTTCTCATCTTCTGTTTCTAATTCTTTGCTTCTCATCATCTGTTTCTGCCTCTTTAACTCTCATCACCTGTCTCTTCCCCATTGTTTCTTATCCTCTGTAGCAGCCCCCTGTTTCTCATTCTCTGTTTCTCAACATCTGTTTTTGACACTTTGTTTCTCATTCACTGTTTCTGCCCTTCTTTTCTCATTCTCTCTTTCCCATCATCTGTTGTGCACTGGCTGCTTCCCATCCTGTATTTTTGCCCCTCTCTTTCTCATTGCACATTTATCACCTTCCATTTCTGATCCTCCATTTCTCATCCTCTGTTTCTGCCCCTCTGTTTCTCACCCCCTGTTTCTCATTTCTCTGTTTCTCATTTTTTGTTTCTGTCCCTCTGTTTCCCATCCTCTGCTTCTGTCCCTGTGTCTCTCATCATCTTTTTCTCACCCTCTATTTTTGCCCCTCCATTTCAGATAATCTTTTTCTGCCCCTCTATTTATAATTCTCTGTGTTTCATGATATGTTGCTGCCCCTTCATTCCTCATCCCCTGTTTCATATAATCTGTTTCTGCCCCTCTGTTTCTCATTCACTGTTTCTGCCCCTATGTTTCTCATCCTCTGTTGTACCCCTCAGTTTATCATCCTCTGTTTATCATTCTCTGCTTCAGCAATTATGTTTGTCATCCTCTGTTTCTGATCCTCTATTTCTCATCATCTGATTCTGCCCCTGTTTCTAATCCTCAGTTTCTGTCCCTCTGTTTCTCATCCTGTGTTTCTGCCCCCTGTTTTTCATCTTCTGTTTCTCATCCTTTGTTTCTGCCCCTCTGTTTCACATAATCTATTTTTGCCTCTCTGTTTCTCATTTCTTTTTCTCATCCCTTGTTTCTCATCCAATTTTCTGCCTCTCTGTTTCTTAACCTATCTTTCTCATCTCCTGTTTGTTAACCTCTGTTTCTCATCCTCTGGTTCTGCTCCTCTGTTTTTCATTCTCTGATTAGGCCACTCTGTATGTCATCCTCTGTTTCTCTTTCTCTGTATTCACACCTCTGTTTCTCATCCTCTGTTTCTGCCCCTTTGTATCACATTCTCTGTTTATCATCATCTGCTTCTGCTGCTCTGCTGGTCAACCTCTGTTTCTGCACCTCTGTTTTTCACTCTCAGCTTCTCATCAACTGTTTCTGCCCTTCTGTTTCTCATCTTCCGTTTCTCAATCTTTGCTTTTGCCCCTCTGTTTCATGTTCAAAGTTTCTCATCCCCATTTTCTGCCTTTTTGATTCTCAACCCCTGTTTATCATATTCTGTTTCTTATCCTCTGTCTCTGATTCTCTGATACTGCTCTTCTGTTCCTCATCCTCTGATTTGACCAAAGTGTATCTCATCCTCACTTTCTGCCCCTCTGTTTCTGCCCATCTGTTTCTGCCCCACTGTTTCTCATCCTCTGTTTCTCGTCCTCTGTTTCGCATCCTCCATTTCATCTGTTTCAACCTCTTTGTTTCCCATCATCTGTTTCTGCTCTCTTTCTCTGTTTCTGTTCCATTGTTTCTCATACTCTGTTTCTGCCTCTCTATTTCTCATAATGTGTTTCTCATCCCATGTTTCTGCCTCTCTGTTTCTCAACTCTGTTTTTCATTCCCTGTTTCAAATCCTCTGTTTCTCATTCTCTGATCCTGCTCCTCTGTTTCTCATTGTGATTTTGACCCTATATCTCATCCATTGTTTCTGCCACTGTTTCTCATCCTGTGTTTCTCTTCCCCGTTTCTCATTCTCGTTTCTCTCTGTTTCTCATCATCTGTTTCTGCCCCTCTGTTTGTCATCCTCTGTTTCTCAACCTATGTTTTTGCCCCTCTGTTTCTCATTCAGTGTTTCTCATCCCCATTTTCTGTCACTCTGTTTCTGAACCTCTATTTTTCATATTTTATTTCTTATCCTCTGTCTCTGATCCTCTGATTCTGCTCCTTTGTTTCTCATCCTCGAATTTGACCACTGTGCATCTCATCCTCTCTTTCTGCCCCTCTGTTTCTCAAACTCTGTTTTTGCTGCTCAGTTTCTGCCCTACTGTTTCTCATCCTCTGTTTCTCCTTCTCTGTTTCTCATACTCCATTTCTCATCATCTGTTTCGACCTGTTTGTTTCTCATCATCGGTTTCTGCACCTCTCTTTCTCTTCCTCTGTTTCTGCCCCATTGTTTCTCATACTCTGTTTCTCCTAATTTGTTTATCATTCTGGGTTTCAACCCCTCTGTTTCTCATTCTCTGATTCTCATCATCTGTTTCTGACACTCTGTCTCTCATTCACTGTTTCTGTCCTCTTTTTCTCATCCACTGTTTCTCATACCCCTTTTTTGCCTCTCTGTTTCGTTACCTTTGCTTCTCATCCTCTGTTTGTCATCATCTCTCTCTGTTCCTCTGTTTCTCATTCTTTGTTTCCGTCCCTCTGTTTCTCATCCTCTGCTTCTGTCCTTATGTCTCTCACCATCTTTTTCTCACCATCTGTTTCTGCCCCTCCATTTCAGATTATCTGTTGCTGCCCCTCTGTTTCTCATCTTCTGTTTCACATAATCGGTTTCTGCCCCTCTGTTTCTCATTCACTGTTTCTGCCCGTATGTCTCTCATCGTCTCTGTTACTCCTCCTCTGTTGCTGCCCCGTGGTTTATCATCCTCGGTTGCTTATCCTCTGTTGCAGCCATTATTTTTGTCATCCTTTGATTCTGCTCCTCTGTTTCTCATTCTCTGATTTGGCCACTTTGTATCTCATCCTTTCTTTCTTTCTCTTTTTCCACCCCTCTCTTTCACATCCTCTGTTTCTGCCTCTTTGTATCTCATGCTCTGTTTCTCATCATCTGCTTCTTTGGCTCTGCTGCTAATCCCCTGTTTCTGCTCCTCTGTATCTCATTTTCTGTTTCTGCCCCTCTGTTTCTCATTCTCTGTTTCTCATCTTCTGTTTCTGACTCTCTGTTTCTCAGTCACTGTTTCTGACCATTTTTTTCTTATCCTCTGTGTCTTATAATCTCTTGCTGCCTGGCTGTTTCCCATCCTTTATTTCTGCCCCTCTCTTTCTCATTGTATATTTCTCACCATCCATTTCTGCTGCTCAGTTTCTCATCACCTGTTCCTGCCCCTCCATTACTCATCCCATGGTGCTCACCAGCTGTTCCTGCCCTTCTGTTTCTCATCCTTTGTTTCTGCCCCTGGGTTTCACATCCTCTGTTTCTCTTTCTCTGTTTCTGCACGTCTGTTTCTCATTCTCTGTTTCTGCCCCTCTGTTTCTCCACCTCTGTTTTTGCCCCTTTGTTTCTTATCCTCTTTTCTCAGCCCCTGTTTCTCATCCCCTTTTTATACTTCTCTGTTTCTTAACCTGTTTCTCATCATCTGTTTTTTAACCTCTCTTTCTCATCCTCTGTTTGTTAACCTCTGTTTCTAATCCTCTGTTTCTAATCCTCTGATTCTGGTCCTCTGATTCTCATTCTCTGATTTGACCACTCTGTATCTCATCCTCTGTTTCTACCCCTTTGTATTTCATTCTCTGTTTCTCCTCATCTGCTTCTGCCGCTCTGCTGCTCATCTTCTGTTTCTGCTCCTCTGTATCTCATCTTGTTTCTCATCCTCTGTTTCTCAACCTTTGTTTCTGCCC
>NC_063345.1:45613306-45621081 GCF_021869965.1 Rhincodon typus
TCTTGTTTCTCATCCTCTGTTTCTCAACCTTTGTTTCTGCCCCTCTGTTTCTTGTTTATCAAGCCGAATTTCTGCCTTTCTGTTTCTCAACGTCTGTTTCTCATATTCTATTTCTGATCCTTTGTCTCTGATTCTCTCACTCCACTCCTCTGTTGCTCTGTTTCTCATTCTCGGATTGGACCAAAGTGTATCTCATCCTCTCTTTCTGCTGCCCTGTTTCTGCCCCACTGTTTTTCATCCTCAGTTTCTCGTACTCTGTTTCTCATACTCCATTTCTCATTGTCTATTTCGACCTCTTTGTTCCTCATCATTTGTTTCTGCCTCTCACTTTCTCTTCCTCTGTTTCTGCCCCTCTGTTTCTCGTACTGTTTGTCCATCTTCTGTTTCTCATTCTCCATTTCTCATCATCAGTTTCTGCTTCTTTGTGTCTGATCACCTGTTTCTGCCACTCTCTTTCTCATCGTCTGTTTCTGCACTATTGTTTCTTATCCTCTGTGTCTGGTCCATTGTTTCTTATTCTTTGTTTCAGCCGGTTTGTTTCTCATTCTCTACTTCTCGTCATCTGTTTCTAATGCTCTGTTTCTCATTCACTGTTTCTGCCCGCTTTTTCTCATCCTTTCTTTCTCATCATCTGTTGCTGACTGGCTGTGTCCCATCCCTATTTCTGCCCTTTCTTTCTCATTGTATATTTCTCACCTTCCGTTTCTGCTCCTCCATTTCTAATCCACTGTTTCTGCCACTCTGTTTCTCATCCTGTGTTTCTCATCCCCTGTTTCTCATTCCCTTTTTCTGCATCTCTGCTTCTCAACTGATGTTTCTCATCCTCTGTTTGTCATCATCTATCTCTGTCCCTCTGTTTCTCATCCTCTGCTTCTGTCCCTATGCCTCTCAACACCTTTTTCTCACCCTCTGATTCTGCCCCTCCATTTCAGATTATCTGTTGCTGCCCCGCTGTTTCTCATCCTCTGTTTCACATAATCTGTTTCTGTCCCTCTGCTTCTCATTCGCTGTTTCTGCCCGTATGTCTCTCATCCTCGCTGTTACTCCTCCTCTGTAGCTGCCCCGTGGTTTATCATCCTCAGTTTCTTATCCTCTATTGCAGCCATTAATTTTGTCATCCTCTGATTCTGCTCCTCTGTTTCTCATTCTGTGATTTGGCCACTGTATATCTCATCCTTTCTTTCTCGTTCTCTTTTTCTACCCCTCTCTTTCACATCCTCTGTTTCTGCCTCTTTGTATCTCATGCTCTGTTTCTCATCACCTGCTTCTTCGGCTCTGCTGCTAATCGCCTGTTTCTGCTCCTCTGTATCTCATTCTCTGTTTCTGCCCCTGTTTCTCATCTTCTGTTTCTGACTCTTTGTTGCTCATTCACTGTTTCTGTCCATTTTTAGTTATGCTCTGTTTCTTATCATCTCTTGCTGCCTGGCTGTTTCCCGTCCTGTATTTCTGCCCCTCTCTTTCTCATTGTATATTTCTCACCATCCATTTCTGCCCCTTTGTTTCTTATCCTGTGTTTCTCATCTGTTGTTTCTGCCCATCTGGCTCTACCTCTCTGATTCTCAGCATCTGTTTCTCATCCTCAGTTTCTCATTCATTATTTCTGCCATTATGTTCCTCACCCTCTGTTACTGTCCAGCTATTTCTGCCCCTCTGTTTCTCCTCCTCTGTTTCTCATTCTCTGTTTCTTATCCTCTGTTTCTGTCCATCTAAATCTGCCACTCTGTTTCTCAGCATCTGTTTCTCCTCTGTTTCCCAGCCTCAGTTTCAGGCCCTCTGTTTCAGACATTCTGTTTCTGACCCTCTATTTCTGCCCCTCTATGTCTCATCCTCTGCGTCTCATAATCCGTTTCTGCCCCTCTGTTTTTCAACCTCTGTTGCAGGCTCTCTGTTTCTCATTCTCTGTTTCTACCCTCTGTTTTGCATGCTTTTTTTCTTGCACTCTGTTTCTGCCCTTTTGTCTCATATCCTCTGTTTCTGCCCCACCGTATCTCAACCTTGTTTCTACCCCTCTGCTTCTTCCCCTTTGTTTCTGCTCCTCCAATTCTCATCCTCTGTTTCTCATTCATTGTTACTGCCCCTGCATTTATCATCCTCTGTTTATTCTCCTCTGTTTCTCATTCTCTGTTTCACATATTCTGTTTAGTCTGCTCTGTTGCTCATCCTCTGTTTCTTCCCCTCTGTTTCTCATCATCTATCTCTCTCCTGTTCTTTTTATCACTCTCTCTTTGTGCCACTCTGTTTCTCATCCTATGGCCCTCACCATCTGTTCCTGCCCTCCTGTTTCTCTTTCTCTATTTCTGCACATCTTTTTCTCATCCACTGCATCTGCCCTTCTGTATCTCATGCTCTGTTTCTCATCATCTGTTTCTGCCACTCTGTTTCTCACACTCTAAAACTGTCCCTCTGTTGTTCATCCTCTGCTTCTCACCATCTGCTTCTGCTACTCCATTGTTCATCCTCTGTTTCTACCCCTCTGTTTCTCATCCTCTGTTTCTCATCCGCTGTTCCCTCTCCTCTTTTTCGGCCCTCTGTTTCAGCCTCTTTTTTCCTGCTCCTCTGTTTCTCAAACTCTGTTTCTAATTCTATGTTTCATATTCATGGTTCCACTTTCTCTGATTCGGCCCCTCTGTTTCTCATCTTCTGTTTCTGCCCTCTGTTTCTCATCCTCTGTTTCTGCCCTCTGTTTTACATCTTCTGTTTCTCAAACTCTGTTTCTGCCCCTCTGTGTCACATAAGCTGTTTTTGCCCCTCTGTTTCTCATTCTCTGTTTCTTATCCCCTGTTTCTCATCCCCTTTTTCTGCCTCTCTGTTTCTTAACCTCTTTTTCTCATCCTCTGTTTCTCATCATCTCTTGCTGCCCAGCTTTTTCCCATCCTGTATTTCTGCCCCGTCTTTCTCATTGTATATTTCTCACCATCCTTTTCTGATCCTCCATTTCTCAGCCTCTGTTTCTGCCACTCTGTTTCTCATCCTCTGTTTCTGCCCCTCTGTTTCTGCCACTGTGTTTCTCAGACACTCTTTCTCATCACCAGTTCCTGCCCCTCTGTTTCTGCCCCATTATTTCTCATCCTCTGTTTTGTCCCCTCTGCTTCTCATTCCCTGTTTAACATACTCTGTTTTTGCCCCTTTATTTCCCATCCTCTCTTTCTGCCCCTCTGTTTCGGATCATCATTTTTTCATCTGCTGTTTCTGCCCCTCTGTCTCACATCCTCAGTTTTTGCCGCCCAGTATCTCACCTCTTTTCTGCCCCTCTGTTTCTCATCTTCTGTTTCTGCTCCTCTGTTTCTCATCCTCTGTTTCTGCCACTCTGTTTCTCATCATCTCTCTCTGCTCCTCTGTTTATCATTCTCTGTTTCTCATCCTTTATTTCCGTCTCTCTGTTTCTCATCTTCTGCTGCTCACCCTTTGTTTCTGCCTTACCATTTCACATCATCTGTTTCTGCCCCTCTGTTTCCAATTCTCTTTTTCTCATGATCTGTTGCTCCCCCTCTGTTTCTCATCTTCCGTTTCTCATAATCTGTTTCTGCCCTTCTGCTTCTGACCCACTGTTTCTGCCCCTCTGTTTCTATGTTTCTGCTCCTGTGTTTTTAATCATCTGTTTCAGCCCTTCTGATTCTCATTCACAGTTTCTCATCCTCTGTTTCAGCCCTTCTCTTTCTGATTCTGTGTTTCTGCCCCTCTGTTTCCCAACCTCTTTCTCTGTCCATCTGTTTCTCCCTTTCTGTTTCTCATCTTCTGTTTCACACCCTCTGTTTCAGCATCTTGATTTCTCATCCCCTGTTTCGGATCCTCTGTTTCTCATTCTTTGTTTCTGTCCCCGTGTTTCTCATCCTCTGTTTCTGCCCCTGTGTTTCTCATCCTCTGTTTCAGGCCCTCTGTTTCAGCCCTTCTGTTTACAGCACGTCTATATCGGCACCATTGATTCTCTTCCTGTTTCTCATCCTCTGTTTCTGCCAAAATGTATCTGCCTCACTGCTTCCGCCAATTTGATTCTCAGCCTCTCAGTCTTCCCCTCTGTTTCTTACACTATGATTCTCATTCTCTGTTTTTCAACCTCTGTTGCTGCCCCTTTGTTTTTCATTCTCTGTTTCCGCACCTTTGTTTCGCATCCTCATGTTCTTGTCCTTTGTTTCTGCCCTCGCCCCACACCCTCTGTTTCTGCCACAGAGTATTACATCTTCTGTTTCTGCCCCTCTGCTTCTGCCCCTCTGTTTCTGCTGCTGTGTTTCTCATCCTCTGTTTCATACTTTCTGTTTTAGCCCTTCTGTTCCAGCACCTCTGTTTTGGCACCTCTGTTTCTCATTCGCTGTTTCTGCCTCATACTTTCTCTGACTCCTTCTCATCATCTGTTTCTACTCCTCTGTTTCCCAACATATGGTCCTCACCATCGGTTCCTGCACTTCTGTTTCTCTTTCTCTGTTTCTGCACATCTGTTTCTCATGATCTGCATCTGCCCCTCTGTACTTCATGCTCTGTTTCTTATTATCTGTTTCTGCCACTCTGTTTCTCACACTGTGAATCTGTCCCTCTGTTGTTCATCCTCAGCTTCTCACCATCTGCTTCTGCCATGCCATTACTCATCCTCTGATTCTGCTCCTCTGTTTCTCATCCTTTGTTTCTGTCCCTTTGTTTCTCATCTTCTGCTTCTCACCCTCTGTTTCTGCCTCTCTGTTTCTCATTCTCTGTTTCTCATTCTCTGATTTTGATCTTTTGTTTCTCATTCTTTGTTTCAGTCCCTGTGTTTCTCATCCTCTGCTTCTGTGCGACTGTCTCTCATCCTCTGTTTCACACTCTCTGTTTCAGCCCTTCTGTTTTCACCCCTTCTGTTTCTCATCCCCTCTTTCTGATCCTCTGTTTAGCATTCTTTGTTTCTGTCCCTGTGTTTCTCATCCTATGGCCCTCACCATCTGTTCTTGCCCTTCTGTTCCTCTCTCTCTGTTTCTGCACATCTGTTTCTCATTCTCTGCATCTGCCCTCTGTATCTCATGCTCTGTTTCTCATCATCTGTTTCTGTCACTCTGTTTCCCACATTCTGAATCTGTCCCTCTGTTGTTCATCCATTGCTTCTCACCATCTCCTTCTGCCACTCCATTGCTCATCTTCTGTCTCTACTCTAACGTTTCTCATCCTCTGTTTATTCTCCTCTGTTTGTCAAAGTCTGTTTCTGACCCTTTGTTTCTCAGCATCTCTCATTGCCCCTCTGTGTATCATTCTCTGTTTCTGTCCCTCTGTTTCTCATTTTTTGTTTCTGTCCCTTTATTTGCCATCTTCTGCTTATCACCTTCTGATTCTGTCTGTGTGTTTCTCATCCTCAGTTTCTAATACTCTGTTTCTCATCCTCTGTTTCTGCCATTATGTTTCTCTCCCTCTGCTTCAGCCACTCTGATTATCATCCTCTCTTTCTTATCCTGTGTTTCTCATCCTCTGTTTTTCAACCTCTGTTGCTGCCTCTCTGTTTCTCATTCCATGTTTATGCTGCTCTGTTTCTCAATGTCTGTTTCATCCCCTCTGTTTTGCATCCTCATTTTCTCATCTGCTCTTTCTGCCCCTCTGTCTCACATCCTCAGTTTTTGCCAGAACGTATCTTATCCTGTTTTCTGCTCCTCTGTTTCAACCCCTCTGTTTCTGCCCCTCTGTTTCTCATCCTCAGTTTCAGGCCCTCTGTTTCTCATCCTTTGTTTCTGCCCTTCTAGTTCTGCCTCTCTGTTTCTCAGCATCTGTTTCTCCTTCTCTGTTTCCCATTCTCAGTTTCAGACCCTCTGTTTCAGACATTCTGTTTCTGGCCCTCAGTTTCTGCCCCTCTATGTCTCATCCTCTGCTACTCGTATTCCATTTCAGCCCCTCTGTTTTTCAACTTCTATTGCAGGTCCTCTGTTTCTCATTCTGTTTCTACCCTCTGTTTTGCATCTTCATCTTCTTGCACTCTGTTTCTGCCCTTCTGTTTCATATCCTATGTTTCTACAGCACCGTATCTCAACCTCATTTCTACCCCTCTGCTTCTGCCCCTCTGTTTCTGCTCCTTCGTTTCTCATCCTCTGTTTCTCGTCTCTGTTTCTCATTCATTGTTTCTGCCACTGTGTTTGCCATCCTCTGTTTATTCTCCTCTGTTTCTCATTCTCTGTTTCACATCTTCTGTTTAGTCTGCTCTGTTACTCATCCTCTGTTTCTTCCCCTCTGTTTCTCATCATCTATCTCTCTGATCCTCTGTTTATCACTCTCTCTTTGTGCCATTCCATTTCACATCCTATGGCCCTCACCATCTGTTCCTGCCCTCCTGTTTCTCTTTCTCTATTTCTGCACATCTTTTTGTCATCCACTGCATCATCCCTCTGTATCTCATGCTCTGTTTCTCATCATCTGTTTCTGCCGCTCTGTTTCTCACACTCTGAATCTGTCCTTCTGTTGTTCATCCTCTGCTTCTCACCATCAATTTCTGCCACTCCATTGCTCATCCTCTGTTTCTGCTCTAATGTTCTCATCCTCTGTTTATTCTCCTCTGTTTCACATCATCTGTTTATTCTCCTCTGTTTGTCAAAGTCTGTTTCTGTCCCTTTGTTTCTCACCATCTCTCGTTGCACCTCTGTGTATCATTCTCAGTTTCTCATTCTCATTCTCTGTTTCACATCTTTTGTTTATTCTCCTCTGTTTCTCATCATTTCTCCCTGTCCCTGTGGTTATCATTATTTATTTCTGTCCATCTGTTTCTCATCCTTTGTTTCTGTCCCCTTGTTTCTTATCTTCTGCTTCTCACACTCTGTTTCTGCTGCTTTGTTTCTCATCCTCTGTTTCTCATTCTCTGTTTATCATGCTCTGATTCAGCCCTTGTGTTTCAGACCTTTTGTTTCAGCACCCGTTTTACAGCACCTCTGTTTCTCATTCCCTGTTTCTGATGCTGTGTTTTTCATTCTTTATTTATGTCCATGTGTTTCTCATCCTCTGTTTCTGCCAAATGTATCTGACCTCTGATTCAGTCACTCTGATTCTCATCCACTCTCTCTTCACCTCTATTTCTTCCCCTCTATTTCTTATTCATTGTTTTTCATCCTTTGTTTCAGACCCTCTGTTTCAGCCCTTCCGTATTGGCATCTCTGTTTCTCAACCTCAGTTTCTGATACTATGTTTCAAATCCTCTGTTTCTGCTGCTTTGTTTCTTATCCTCTGTTTCTCATCCTCTCTTTTTCAACCTCAGTGGCTGCCCCTCTGTTTCTCATTCCATGATTTTGCCGCTCTGTTTCTCATTCTCTGTTTCTTCCCCTCTGTTTCGCATCCTCATTTTCTTTAGCTTGTTTCTGCCCCTCTGTCTCATATCAACTGTTCCTGCCACATATTATCTCATCTGCTTCTAAGCCCCTCTGCTTCTGCTCCTCTGTTTCTTCCCCTCTGTTTCTCCTCCTCTGTTTCACATTCTCTGTTTCTCATCCTCTGTTTCTATCTGTCTAGTTCTGCCTCTCTGTTTCTCAGCGTCTGTTTCTCATTCTCTGTTTCTCATCCTCAGTTTCAGCCCTTCTGTTTCAGCCCATCTGTTTCAGCCCCTCTGTTTCAGCACCTCTGTTTCCTTTCCTCTGTTTCTGATCATCTGTTTCTCATTCATATCTTCTTCCCCTATGTTTCTCATCCTCTGTTTCTGCTCATCATTTTCTTCCCCTCAGTTTCTCATCCTCTATTTCTCATTCTCTGTTTTGTATCGTCTGTTTCAGCCCCTCTGTTTGTGCCTTTCTGTTTCTGCCCGTCTGTTTCTCATCCTCTGCTTCTCATAATCTGTTTCTGCCCCTCTG
>NC_063345.1:45621091-45626207 GCF_021869965.1 Rhincodon typus
TCTACTCCACTGCTTCTGCGTTTCTCATCCTTTGTTTCTCGTCCTCTGTTTCTCATCCTCTGTTTCTGTCCATCTGGTTCTGATGCTCTGTTTCTCTTCCTCTGTTTCTCATTCTCTGTGTTACATTCATTGAGTCTGCCATTATGTTGCTCATTCTCTGTTACTGCCCATCTGGTTCTGCCTCTCTGTTTCTCAGCATCTATTTCTCATTCTCTGTTTCTCATCCACAGTTTCAGACCCTCTGTTTCAGACCTTCTTCTGCCAATACGTCCTTTTTCACGTGTTTCTGCTATTCTGTTTCTCATCCACTGTTTCTGCTCCTCTGTTTCCCATTCTCTGTTTCTCATCCTGTCTTTCTGCCCCTCTGTTTCTTATCCTCTGATGCTGCCCCTCTCCTTCTCATCCGCTCATTCTGCTCCTCTGTTTCTCATTCTCTGATTTGGCCCCTTTATATTTCATCCTCTGTTTCTGCCACTCTGTATCTCATCCTCTGTTTCTCATCCCCTGTTTCTCATACCCTTTTTCTGATGCTCTGTATCTCAACCTCTGTATATTGTCTTCTGTTTCTCATCCTCTGATTCTGCTCCTCTGTTTGTCATCCTTTGATTCTGCTCCTCTGTATCTTATTCTCTGCTTTGGCCCCTCTGTATCTCATCCACTGTTTGTGCCCTTCTGTTTCCCATTCTCTGTTTCTCATCATCTGTTTCTGCTGTGCTGATTGTCATCCTCTGTTTCTCCCCTCTGTTTGTCATCCTCAGTTTCACACCAACTGCTTCTGCCACTCTGTTTATGTCCTCTCTTTCTCATCTACTGTTTCTCATCCCCACTTCCAGCCTCTCTGTTTCTCAAATGCTGTTTCTAATCATCTGTTTCTCATCCTCAGCTTCTCATCCTCTGATTCTGCTCCTCTATTTCTCATCTTGTGTTTCTTAATCTCTGTTTCTGCTACTCTATTTCACATTGTCTGTTTATGCCCTCTGTATTTCATCCTTTGGTTCTCATCCACTGTTTCTCATCCCCTTTTTCTGCCTCTCTATTTCTAAACTTCTGTTTCTCATCCTCTGTTTCAGCTCCCCAGTTTCTGACATTTTGTTTAAGCCTGTATGTTTTTCTTCATCTGTTTCTACCCCTCTGTCTCTCATCCTCTGTTTCTGCCCATCTGTTTTTGCCTATCTGTTTCTGATCCTCTGTTTCTCACCCTCTATTCCACATTCTCCAATTCTGCACCAATGTTTCTCATCCTTTGTTTGTGCACCTCTGTGTCTTATCCTATGGTCCTCATCATCTGTTCCCATCCTTCTGTTTCTCACCCTCTGTTTCTGCCACTGTTGTTTTCTATCCTCAGTTTCTCTTTCTGTCTTTCTGATGTTCTGTTTGTCATTCTGTGTATCTAACCCTCTGTAACTCCTGCTCTATTTGTTATTATCTTTTTCTGTCACTCTGTTGATCATTCTTTGCTTCCAATGATCTGCTTCTGCCAATACGTTCCTCACCATCTGTTTCTGCTCCTCTGTTTCTCATTTTCTGTTTCTGCTCCTCTGTTTCCCATTCTCTGTTTCTGCTCCTCTGTTTCTCATCCTCTGTTTCTCATTCCCTTTTTCTGCCTTCCTGTTTCACAACCTCTGTTTCTCATTCTCTGTTTTTTTTTGTCTGTTTTGCATTCTCTCATTCTGCTCCTCTGTTTCCCATTCTCTGATTCAGCCACTCCATATCTCATCCTCGGTTTCTGCCCCTCTGTTTCTCATCTTCTTTTCCTGTCTCTCTGCTTCTCAACCTGGGTTTCTCATCCTCTGTTTCTTATCCTCTGTACCACTTTCTCCAAATCTGCATCAATGTTTGTCATCCTCTGTTTCTGCCTCTCTGTTTCTCATCCTCTGTTTCTCATTCCCTGTTTCTGCCCCTCTGCTTCTCATCATCTGCTTATGATCCTGTCGTTCTGAGTCTCTGTTCCTTTCCCTCTGTTTCCATCCTTTGTTTCACATCATCTGTTTCTGCCACATTGTTTCATATCCTCTGTTTCTGCCACATTGTTTCATATCCTCTGTTTCTGCCCTTATATTTCTCATCTTCTGTTTATGCACCTCAGTTTCTCATCCTAGGGTCCTCATCATCTGTTCTCATCCTTCTGTTTCTCATCCTCTGTTTCTGCCACTGTGATTTTCTATCCTCAGTTTCTCTTTCTGTCTTTCTGATGCTCTGTTTCTCATTCTCTGTATCTAACCCTCTGTGTCTCCTGCTCTATTTCTCACTATCTTTTTCTGCCACTCTGTTGCTCATTCTCTGCTTCTCACCATCTGCTTCTGCCAATACATCCCTCATCATCTGTTTCTGCTCCTCTGTTTTTCATCCCCTTTTTCTGCCTCTCTGTATTTCAACCTCTGTTTCTGGTGTTCTATTTCTTATCCTCTGTTCCTCATCCTCTGATTCTGCTCCTTTGTTTGT
Organism: Rhincodon typus; assembly: GCF_021869965.1. NCBI lineage: Eukaryota > Metazoa > Chordata > Chondrichthyes > Orectolobiformes > Rhincodontidae > Rhincodon > Rhincodon typus. The sequence continues at coordinate 45,623,534 of NC_063345.1, forward strand.
CATCGTTTGATTCTGCTCCTCTGTGTCTCATTATCTGTTTTGGCCCCTCTGTATCTCATCCACTGTTTCTGCCTCTCTGTTTCCCATCCTCTGTTTGTGCCCCTCTGTTTCCCATTCTCAGTTTCTCATCATATGTTTCTGCCCCGCTGATTGTTATCCTCTGTTTCTGCCCCTCTGTTTGTCATCCTCAGTTTCACACCATCTGCTTCTGCCACTCTGTTTCACATCCTCTGTTTCCCATCCACTGTTTATCATCACCATTTCCTACCTCTCTCTTTCTCAAATGTTCTTTCCCATCCCCATTTTGTGCCTCTGTTTCTCAAATGTTGTTTCTCATCATCTGTTTCTTATTCTCTGCTTCTCATCCTCTGATTCTGCTCCTCTGTTTCTCACTCTCAGATTTGACACCTTTGCATCTCATCTGCTTTTTCTGTGCTGCTGTTTCTCATCCTCTGTTTCTTATCTTCCATTCCACATCCTCTAATTCTGTCCCTTTGGTTCTCATCCTCTGTTTCTGCCTACTGTTACTGATCCTCTTTTTCTGCCCCACGGTTTATCATCATCTGTTTCTCATTTACAGTTTCTGCCTCTATGTTTCTGCCACTCTGTTTCCATCCTGTTTCTCATCATCTCTTTCTGCCACTCTGTTCCTCATCCTCTGTTTCTGACCCTTTGTTTCTCATCTTCTGTTTCTCAATCTCTGTTTCTGCTACTCTGTTTCACATCATCTGTTTATGTCCCTCTGTATTTGGTTCTCATCCCTTGTTTCTCATCCCCTTTTTCTATCTCTCTGTTTCTCAAATTCTGTGTCTGGTGTTCTATTTCTTATCCTCTGTTTTGCATCCTCTGATTCTGCTCCTTTGTTTGTCATCCTTTGATTCTGCTCCTCTGTATCTCATTCTCTGCTTTGGCCCCTCTGTATCTCATCCACTGTTTCTGCCTCTCTGTTTCCCATCCACTGTTTATCATCACCCTCTCCTGCCTCTCTCTTTCTCAAATGCTCTTTCTCGTCCCCATTTCATGCCTCTCTGTTTCTCAAATACTGTTTCTCATCATCTGTTTCTTATTCTCTGCTTCTCATCCTCTGATCTGTTCCTCTGTTTCTGATTCTCAGATTTGACCTCTTTGCAACTCATCCGCTTTTTCTGTGCTGTTGTTTCTCATCCTCTCTTCTTGCCCCTCAGTTTCGCTTCCTCTATTTCTGTCTCTCTGTTCCTCATCCACTGTTTCTCATTCTCTGTTTCTCGTCCTCTGTTTCTGAAGCTCAGCTTCTCATCCTCCGTTCCTGCTCCTATATTTCTAATCCTCTTTGTCTGCCCATCTGTTATTGCCTCGCTGTTTCTCATCCTCTGTTTCTTATCTTCCGTTCCACATCCTCTAATTCTGTCCCTTTGGTTCTCATCCTCTGTTTCTGCCTACTGTTACTGATCCTCTTTTTCTGCCCCACGGTTTATCATTATCTGTTTCTCATTTACTGCTTCTGTCCCTGTTTCTGCTGCTCTGTTTGCATGATCTGTTTCTCTTCATCTCCTTTTTCCACTTTGTCTCTCATCCTCTATATCTGCCGTATGTTTTGCATCCTCTGTTTCTTCCTCTCTATTTCTCATCCTCTCTTTCTGCCCCTCTTTGTCTCATCATCTGAATCTGCCACTTTGTTTCACATCCTCTGTTTCTGCCCTGATGTTTCTCATCCTCTGTTTCTGCCCCTCTGATTCTTATCTTCTATTTCTCAACCTCTGTTTCTGCCACTCTGTTTCTCATCCTGTTTCTCATCCCCTGTTTTCCATTCCCTTTTTCTGCCTCCCTGTTTCTCAACCTCTGTTTCTCATTCTCTGTTTCTTTTCCTCTGTTACTCATCCTCTCATTCTGCTCCTCTATTTCTCATTCTCTGATTCGGCCCCTCTGTATCCCATTCTAGCTTTGTGCCCCTTTGTCATTCTATACTTCTGATCCTGTGGTTCTGAATCTCAGTTCCTTCCTCTCTGTTTCCATCCTCTGTTTCTGCCACTTTGTTTCATATCCTCTGTTTTGATCTTATGCTTCTCATCCTCTGTTTATGCACCTCTGTTTCACAACCTATGGTCCTCATCATCAGTTCCCATCCTTCTGTTTCGCATCCTCTGTTTCTGCTTCTCTGATTCTCAATGTCTGTTTCTCATCCTCTGATTCTTATCCTCTGTTCCACATCCTCCAATTCTGCACCAATGTTTGTCATCCTCTGTTTCTGCTGATCTGTTTTTGCTGTTTCTCATTCTCTATATCTAACCCTCTGTATCTCCTGCTCTATTTCTCATCATCTTTTTCTGCCACTCTGTTGCTTATTCTATGCTTCTCACCATCTGCTTTTGCCAATATGTTCCTCATCATCTGTTTCTGCTCCTCTGTTTCTCATCTTCTGTTTCTCAGCCTGTTTCTGCCGCTCTGTTTCACAACATCTGTTTCTGCCGCTCTGTATCTCATCCTCTGTTTCTCATCCCCGTTTCAATTCCCCTTTTTTCTGCCTCTATGTTTCACAACTTCTGTTCCTCATTCTCTGTTTCTTATCCTCTGGTTGTCACTCTCAGGTGGTCCTCTTCTGTTTCTTATTCTTTGATTCTGCTCCTCTCCATCTCATCCTTTGTTTCTGTCCCTCTGTTCCTCATCATCTGTTTCTGCCCCTCTGTTTCTCATTCTG